>NW_026610647.1:0-200000 GCF_029499605.1 Hyla sarda
GGTTTGGGCTGGGAAGTGGCAGATGAGGTTCAACACTGATAAATGTAAGGTAATGCAAAAATCCGAGCTGGGATTATGTATTAAATGGAAGAACACTTAGGACGACTGACATGGAAAAGGACTTAGGAGCCTTAGGTAACAGTAAACTTAGCTGTAGTGACCAGTGTCGGGCAGCTGCTGCCAAGGCTAATAAAATCATGGGGTACATCAATAGGGGCATAGATGCCGACGACAAGGAAATAATGCTACCGCTGTACAAATCACTAGTCAGTCCTCACATAGAGTACTGTGTACAGTACTGAGCACCAGTGTACAAGAAAGATATAGTGGAGCTGGAGAGGGTTCAAATCCCACTAAGGACAACAATAAATAAAGACTTATTATTATTATTATTATAATAACGTCAGCAGAGAGCACTGTGCTCGTGATGTCATCAGAGAGCATTCCAAAAAGAAAATAATTTCCTCTGTAGTATTCAGCAGCTAATAAGTACAGGAAAGATTACGATTTTTTAATAGAAGTAATTTACAAATCTGTTTAACTTTCCGGAGCCAGTTGATTTAAAAGAAAAAAAAGGTTTTCACCGGAGTACCCCTTTAACCCCTTCATGACCCAGCCCATTTTCACCTTCAGGTCCTGGGCATTTTTTGAAAATCTGACCACTGTCACTTTAAACATTAATAACTCTGGAATGCTTTTACTTATCATTCTGATTCCGAGAACTGCTGTAACAATCAGCCACCCCTGTGCAAATCGCCTCAATTGTACATGGTGCACTCTCCCTTCTGAGCCTTGTTGTGCGCCCCCAGAGCACTTTGCGCCCACATATGGGGTATCTCCATACTCGGGAGAAATTGCATTACAAATTTAGAGGATCTTTTTTCCCCTTTTACCTCTTGTGAAAATGAAAAGTATAGGGCAACACCAGCATGTCAGAGTAAAAAAATTATTTTTTTACACTAACATGCTGGTGTAGACCCCAACTTCACCTTTTCATAAGGGGTTAAAGAAGAAAAAGCCCCCCAAAATTTGTAAGGCAATTTCTCCCGAGTACGGCAATACCCCATATGTGTCCCAAAACTGTTGCCCTGAAATACAACAGGGCTCCAAAGTGAGAGAGCGCCATGCGCATTTGAGGCCTGAATTAGGGATTTGCATAGGGGGTGGACATAGGGGTATTCTATGCCAATGATTCCCAAACAGGGTGCCTCCAGCTGTTGCAAAACTCCCAGCATGCCTGGACAGTCAATGGCTGTCCGGCAATACTGGGAGTTATTATTTTGCAACAGCTGGAGGCTCCGTTTTGGAAACAGTAGCGTACCAGACGTTTTTCATTTTTTTGGGGGAGGGGGGCTGTGTAGGGATAATGTGTATATGTAGTGTTTTTTACTTTTTATTTTAGGTTAGTGTTAGTGTAGTGTAGTGTTTTTAGGGTACAGTCACATGGGCAGAGGTTCACAGCAAGTTTGCCGCTGGGAGTTTGAGCTGCAGCGCAAATTTTGCGCCATCTCAAACTTGCAGCACTCACTGTAAACCTCCGCCCATGTGAGTGTACCCTGTACATTCACATTGGGGGGAGGGGGCAAACATCCAGCTGTTGCAAACTCCGAGTATGCCCTTTGGCTGTCCGTGCATGCTGGGAGTTGTAGTTTTGCAACAGCTGGAGGCACACTGGTTTGGAAACACTAAGTTAAGTAATAAACTTTCAAGTGTTTTGCAACCAAACTTAGCGTTTCCAAACCAGTGTGCCTCCAGCTGTTGCAAAACTACAACTCCCAGCATGCATGGTCTGTCAGTGCATGCTGGGAGTTATAGTTTTGCAACAATTGAAACAGCTGGAGGCACTGAGGTAGCAAACGGACAATGTTTCCCAACTAGTGTGCCTCCAGTTGTTGCAAAACTACAACTCCCAGCATGCCCAGACTGCCCAAGCATGCTGGAAGTTGTAGTTCGGCAATATCTGAAGGATCAGATGTTGCCGAACTACAACTTCCAGCATGCTTGGGCAGTCTGGGCATGCTGGGAGTTGTAGTTTTGCAATATCTGGAGGTCCACAGTTTGGAGACCACTGTATAATGGTCTCCAATCTATGCTCTTCCAGATGTTAGAGAACTACAACTCCCAGCATGCCTGAACAGACTGAGCATGCTGGGAGTTGTAGTTTTGCAACATCTGGAACAGCACAGATTGGAGACCATTATACAGTGGTCTCCAAACTGTGGACCTCCAGATGTTACAAAACTACAACTCCCAGCATGCCCAGAAAGCCAAAGGCTGTCTGGGCATGCTGGGAGTTGCCGTTTTGAAACTCCCAGAGGCAGCAGTGAGATCGCTTTACGGCGATCTCACTGCTGCCAATGAAGATGCCGCACTGCTGCCGGAAACTCACCTCCGGGACGCAGCGCCGCCGGGACCGCCTGGAGGACGTCGCTCGCAACGGGACCACTCGGGACACCGCATGGTCGGGTAAGTGATGCCGGGGGATGGGTAAGGGACACTTAGCAGAGCGGTGTGTGTCCCGATCCCCGTGATCGGGACTTACACACCGCGCTGCTAAATATTCTGATAGCGAAACGCTGCTATTAGCTAGTCAGAGTTGACCAGCTGATAGCAGCGATCGCTGGGGGGGGGGGGGGGGGGGCGGATGAAACCCCCCGTGGTCGCATGGTAAGATGGCTGGCTATCAGTGATAGCCACCATCTTACCGGGCGCTGCGGGATGCCGCGAGTAGCGGCAAAAATGTTCATGACGTACCTGTATGTCATGGGTCGGGAACACCTTGCCACCCATGACGTACAGGTATGTCATAGGTCGGGAAGGGGTTAATGGTATAGAGAACTGTGTCTAGTGCATTAACTCTGATTTTTTGCCCATTGAAACCAGTAGGCCCATTGTGGTCTATGGGGAAAGCTGCTGAGTTGCCCATAGCAACCAATCAGATCGCTTCTTTCATTTTTGAAAAAGTCTCTGAAAAATGAAGGAAGTAATCTGATTGGTTGCTATGGGCAACTCAGAAACTTTTCCAGGAAAATATGCTGAGTTGCCCATAGCAACCAATCAGATCGCTTCTTTCATTTTGCAAAGGCATTGTGAAAAATGAAAGAAGCAATCTGATTGGTTGCTATGGGCAACTGCACAACTCTTCCTCTACACTGGTCTTAATGAATCTCCCCCATAGAGGGAGATTTATCAAAACCTGCCCAGAGGAAAAGTTTCTGAGTTGCCCATAGCAACCAATCAGATCGCTTCTTTCATTTTTGAAAAAGCCTCTGAAAAATGAAGGATATTTTTGAGATTTTGGAAGCTGGGATACTCACTACACCCATGCATATCTAGATAATTAAGTATGGGGGGAACTTACATTTATTTTTTAAATCACATGGAGTTTTGACTTTACTTCATTATGGTCGAATAAAGCACTTAAAGAGTTCCTTAAAATTAAAGATTCACTCTTTTGGATGAAAAGGGGCTTATTTATGTAAATCAATTATACGCTTTAGGTCAAATAAAGTCGTTTGAAGAGATAGCCCATAAGTGTGTGGGGGGAAAACAATCAGAAACATTGTTTTTTACAAATAAGTAACACAGATCATGAAGCAATAAAAGGGGAGATTGGAGATTTCAGGGATTCTATATATAAGAAAAGTTTAATTAGACTATTTCCTTATGCGAAGTTGCTGTCTGGGCATGCTGGGAGTTGTTGTTCTGCAGCGGTTGGGGGTTCACAGCTTGAAGACCACTGCTATAGCGGGTGCAAATGTATCTGAGCCCTGGAACTCAAATAATGTGAAATATGAGATGATCAAAATGGAGCCCCTGCACTAATTACTTGGGTTCTGAGGTCTGTAAGGTCCATAGTAAAAACATCAGGTTCTGTCTATAGCAGATACTAAATCATGGCAGCTCAAAGAAACAAGCAGTCATTCTGACATGTCACATGTGATGTCATAGACAGCTGGAGGCCTGACATCCCACTGACAGCCGCCCGAGCCTTCAGTCTGTTCCAGTGCGATTAGTGAGAATAGTGAGATTAGCGTCTTCTTTTTCTACTTGTCTGAAATGGAGCTAAAAGGACTGGGGTTCGTCCCCCTCCTGTTGGCGTTTTGGTGTGCGGCCTGGCTTGCCACCAGCTACATCATGACGGTCGTCCTCGGCCATGCAGCCTCGCCACTGATGAGCATCAGGTAAGATAAACAAGCACATGATTCTTATTTCATGGGTGGGGAGTGAGGAAATATCCATAATAACATTGGTTTCTTTTCCTTCACAGTGACGTGGGAAATGTCTTTCCCGAAAGCATATTATTCAGAATTGGATTCATAGGGACGTCCATTGGCACTTTGGTACTAACCTTTCTTATTTATAAGTATATGGTTATGCATACTGAAGAGTTCAGGGGTCATCAGGTCCTGATCCAGAGGATCCTGCTGGCCATTGTGTGGGCCTCCTGTTTTTCCACAGCTGTTATGCATGTATTGTCCCCCGAAGAATATCCCAGGATACACTTTGTCAGCACGATAATTTCCATTACATGTGAAGCCTTATACTACCTTGGGCAGTCCATCCAGATGTATAAATTACCAGGAGCAAAAAAAGTCATCCACCATAGTAGATGCACCTGCTGTGGCCTGACTTTTGTCTGTGTAGTTTTCTATTTTGGATATGAAACATTAAAGGAATTATTCCATAATGATGAAGACTGGGACGAGATCCGTGAAATCCCCATCATAATCATCGAGTGGGTGATGCTTGTTACGCCGAGCGCTCCGGGTCCCCGCTCCTCCCCGGAGCGCTCGCTACACTCCTCTCACTGCAGCGCTCCGGTCGGTTCCACGGACCCGGGGCGCTGCGATACCGCCTCTGGCCGGGATGCGATTCGCGATGCGGGTAGCGCCCGCTCGCGATGCGCACCCCGGCTCCCGTACCTGACTCGCTCTCCGTCAGTCCTGTCCCGGCGCGCGCGGCCCCGCTCCCTAGGGCGCGCGCGCGCCGGGTCTTTGCGATTTAAAGGGCCACTGCGCCGCTGATTGGCGCAGTGGTTCCAATTAGTGTTTACACCTGTGCACTTCCCTATATCACCTCACTTCCCCTTCACTCCCTCGCCGGATCTTGTTGCCTTAGTGCCAGTGAAAGCGTTTCCTTGTGTGTTCCTAGCCTGTGTTCCAGACCTCCTGCCGTTGCCCCTGACTACGATCCTTGCTGCCTGCCCCGACCTTCTGCTACGTCCGACCTTGCTTCTGTCTACTCCCTTGTACCGCGCCTATCTTCAGCAGCCAGAGAGGTTGAGCCGTTGCTAGGGGATACGACCTGGTCACTACCGCCGCAGCAAGACCATCCCGCTTTGCGGCGGGCTCTGGTGAAAACCAGTAGTGACTTAGAACCGATCCTCTAGCACGGTCCACGCCAATCCCTCTCTGGCACAGAGGATCCACTATCTGCCAGCCGGCATCGTGACAGTAGATCCGGCCATGGATCCCGCTGAAGTTCCTCTGCCAGTTGTCGCTGACCTCACCACGGTGGTCGCCCAGCAGTCACAACAGATAGCGCAACAAGGCCAACAGCTGTCTCAACTGACTGTTATGCTACAACAGTTTCTACCACAGCTCCAGCAATCATCTCCTCCGCCAGCTCCTGTACCTCCTCCGCAGCGAGTGGCCGCTTCTGGACTACGACTATCCTTGCCGGATAAATTTGATGGGGACTCTAAGTTTTGCCGTGGCTTCCTTTCCCAATGTTCATTACACTTGGAGATGATGTCGGACCAGTTCCCCACTGAAAGGTCTAAGGTGGCTTTCGTAGTCAGCCTGCTGTCTGGAAAAGCCCTAGCCTGGGCCACGCCGCTCTGGGACCGCAATGACCCCGTCACTGCCTCTGTACACTCCTTCTTCTCGGAAATTCGAAGTGTCTTTGAGGAACCTGCCCGAGCCTCTTCTGCTGAGACTGCCCTGTTGAACCTGGTCCAGGGTAATTCTTCCGTTGGCGAGTATGCCGTACAATTCCGTACACTTGCTTCTGAATTATCCTGGAACAATGAGGCCCTCTGCGCGACCTTTAAAAAAGGCCTATCCAGCAACATTAAAGATGTTCTGGCCGCACGAGAAATGCCTGCTAATCTTCATGAACTTATTCACCTAGCCACTCGCATTGACATGCGTTTTTCCGAAAGGCGTCAGGAGCTCCGCCAAGGTATGGACTCTGTTCGCACGAGGCGTTTCTTCTCCTCGGCTCCTCTCTCCTCTGGTTCCCTGCAATCTGTTCCTGTGCCTCCCGCCGTGGAGGCTATGCAGGTCGACCGGTCTCGCCTGACATCTCAAGAGAGGACACGACGCCGCATGGAGAACCTCTGCCTGTACTGTGCTAGTACCGAACACTTCCTGAGGGATTGTCCTATCCGCCCTCCCCGCCTGGAAAAACGTACGCTGACTCCGCACAAAGGTGAAACAATCCTTGATGTCTACTCTGCTTCTCCACGTCTTACTGTGCCTGTGCGGATGTCTGCCTCTGCCTTCTCCTTCTCTTCTGTGGCCTTATTGGACTCTGGATCTGCAGGAAACTTTATTTTGGCCTCTCTCGTCAACAGGTTCAACATCCCAGTGACCAGTCTCACCAGACCCCTTTACATCAATTGTATAAACAATGAAAGGTTGGACTGTTCCATACGTTTCCGCACGGAGCCCCTTCTAATGAGCATCGGATCTCATCAAGAGAGGATTGAACTTTTGGTCCTCCCCAATTGCTCCTCGGAAATTCTCCTTGGACTTCCCTGGCTTCAACTTCATTCCCCAACCCTGGATTGGTCCACTGGGGAGATCAAGAGTTGGGGGCCCTCTTGTTCCAAGGACTGTCTAAAACCGGTTCCCAGTAGCCCTTGCCGTGACTCTGTGCTTCCTCCAGTAACCGGTCTCCCTAAGGCCTATATGGACTTCGCGGATGTTTTCTGCAAAAAACAAGCGGAGACTCTACCTCCTCACAGGCCTTATGATTGTCCTATCGACCTCCTCCCGGGCACTACTCCACCCCGGGGCAGAATTTATCCTCTCTCTGCCCCAGAGACTCTTGCCATGTCTGAATACGTCCAGGAGAATCTAAAAAAGGGCTTTATCCGTAAATCCTCCTCTCCTGCCGGAGCCGGATTTTTCTTTGTGTCCAAAAAAGATGGCTCTCTACGTCCTTGCATTGACTACCGCGGACTTAATAAAATCACGGTTAAGAACCGCTACCCCTTACCCCTCATCTCTGAACTCTTTGATCGCCTCCAAGGTGCCCACATCTTTACTAAATTGGACTTAAGAGGCGCCTATAACCTCATCCGCATCAGAGAGGGGGATGAGTGGAAAACAGCATTTAACACCAGAGATGGACACTTTGAGTATCTGGTCATGCCCTTTGGCCTGTGCAACGCCCCTGCTGTCTTCCAAGACTTTGTTAATGAAATTTTTCGTGATCTGTTATACTCCTGTGTTGTTGTATATCTTGATGATATCCTAATTTTTTCGGCCAATCTAGAAGAACACCGCCAGCATGTCCGTATGGTTCTTCAGAGACTTCGTGACAATCAACTCTATGCTAAAATTGAGAAATGTCTGTTTGAATGCCAATCTCTTCCTTTTCTAGGATACTTGGTCTCTGGCCAGGGACTACAAATGGACCCAGATAAACTTTCTGCCGTCTTAGATTGGCCACGCCCCTCCGGACTCCGTGCCATCCAACGTTTTTTGGGGTTCGCCAATTATTACAGGCAATTTATTCCACATTTTTCTACCATTGTGGCTCCTATTGTGGCTTTAACCAAAAAAAATGCCGATCCCAAGTCTTGGCCTCCTCAAGCGGAAGACGCCTTTAAACGACTCAAGTCTGCCTTCTCTTCGGCTCCCGTGCTCTCCAGACCTGACCCATCTAAACCCTTCCTATTGGAGGTTGATGCCTCCTCAGTGGGAGCTGGAGCTGTCCTTCTACAAAAAAACTCTTCCGGGCATGCTGTTACTTGTGGTTTTTTTTCTAGGACCTTCTCTCCGGCGGAGAGGAACTACTCCATCGGGGATCAGGAGCTTCTAGCCATTAAATTAGCACTTGAGGAATGGAGACATCTGCTGGAGGGATCAAGATTCCCAGTTATTATTTACACCGATCACAAGAACCTCTCCTACCTCCAGTCTGCCCAACGGCTGAATCCTCGTCAGGCCAGGTGGTCTCTGTTCTTTGCCCGATTTAATTTTGAAATTCACTTTCGGCCTGCTGATAAGAACATTAGGCCCGATGCTCTCTCTCGTTCCTCGGATGCTTCTGAAATTGAACTCTCTCCGCAACACATCATTCCTCCTGACTGCCTGATTTCCACTTCTCTAGCCTCCATCAGGCAAACTCCTCCAGGAAAGACCTTTGTTTCTCCACGCCAACGTCTCGGAATCCTCAAATGGGGTCACTCCTCCCATCTCGCAGGTCATGCGGGCATCAAGAAATCTGTGCAACTCATCTCTCGCTTCTATTGGTGGCCGACTCTAGAGACTGATGTGGTGGACTTTGTGCGAGCCTGCACTATCTGTGCCCGGGATAAGACTCCTCGCCAGAAGCCCGCTGGTTTTCTTCTTCCTCTGCCTGTCCCCGAACAACCTTGGTCTCTGATTGGTATGGATTTTATTACTGACTTACCCCCATCCCATGGCAACACTGTTATTTGGGTGGTCGTTGATCGATTCTCCAAAATGGCGCATTTCATCCCTCTTCCTGGTCTTCCTTCAGCGCCTCAGTTGGCTAAACAATTTTTTGTACACATTTTTCGTCTTCACGGGTTGCCTACGCAGATCGTCTCGGATAGAGGCGTCCAATTTGTGTCTAAATTCTGGAGGGCTCTCTGTAAACAACTCAAGATTAAATTAAATTTTTCTTCTGCATACCATCCTCAATCCAATGGACAAGTAGAAAGAATTAACCAGATCTTGGGTGACTATTTACGACATTTTGTTTCCTCCCGCCAGGATGACTGGGCAGATCTTCTACCTTGGGCCGAATTCTCGTATAATTTCAGAATCTCTGAATCTTCCTCCAAATCCCCGTTTTTCGTGGTGTACGGCCGTCACCCTCTTCCCCCCCTCCCTACCCCCTTGCCCTCTGGTCTGCCCGCTGTGGATGAAATTTCTCGTGATCTCTCCATCATATGGAGAGAGACCCAAAATTCTCTCTTACAGGCTTCTTCACGCATGAAGAGATTCGCGGATAAGAAAAGAAGAGCTCCTCCCATTTTTTCCCCTGGAGACAAGGTATGGCTCTCCGCCAAATATGTCCGCTTCCGTGTCCCTAGCTATAAGTTGGGACCACGCTATCTTGGTCCTTTTAAGGTTTTGCGCCAGATTAATCCTGTCTCTTACAAACTTCTTCTTCCTCCTTCTCTTCGTATTCCTAATGCCTTTCATGTTTCTCTTCTTAAACCACTTATCATTAACCGTTTCTCTCCCAAATCTGTTCCCCCCACTCCTGTCTCCGGCTCCTCGGACATCTTCTCCGTTAAAGAAATTTTAGCATCAAAAAAGGTCAGAGGGAAAACCTTCTTTTTAGTGGATTGGGAGGGTTGTGGTCCAGAAGAGAGGTCCTGGGAACCTGAGGACAATATCCTGGACAAAAGTCTGGTCCTCAGGTTCTCAGGCTCCAAGAAGAGGGGGAGACCCAAGGGGGGGGGTACTGTTACGCCGAGCGCTCCGGGTCCCCGCTCCTCCCCGGAGCGCTCGCTACACTCCTCTCACTGCAGCGCTCCGGTCGGTTCCACGGACCCGGGGCGCTGCGATACCGCCTCTGGCCGGGATGCGATTCGCGATGCGGGTAGCGCCCGCTCGCGATGCGCACCCCGGCTCCCGTACCTGACTCGCTCTCCGTCAGTCCTGTCCCGGCGCGCGCGGCCCCGCTCCCTAGGGCGCGCGCGCGCCGGGTCTTTGCGATTTAAAGGGCCACTGCGCCGCTGATTGGCGCAGTGGTTCCAATTAGTGTTTACACCTGTGCACTTCCCTATATCACCTCACTTCCCCTTCACTCCCTCGCCGGATCTTGTTGCCTTAGTGCCAGTGAAAGCGTTTCCTTGTGTGTTCCTAGCCTGTGTTCCAGACCTCCTGCCGTTGCCCCTGACTACGATCCTTGCTGCCTGCCCCGACCTTCTGCTACGTCCGACCTTGCTTCTGTCTACTCCCTTGTACCGCGCCTATCTTCAGCAGCCAGAGAGGTTGAGCCGTTGCTAGGGGATACGACCTGGTCACTACCGCCGCAGCAAGACCATCCCGCTTTGCGGCGGGCTCTGGTGAAAACCAGTAGTGACTTAGAACCGATCCTCTAGCACGGTCCACGCCAATCCCTCTCTGGCACAGAGGATCCACTATCTGCCAGCCGGCATCGTGACAATGCTTCTACTGATCCTGATAAACATCGTGACCTATTATTCCACCATGCAGAGGTTATTGTTGACCGTCTCCAGAAACAGCTGCACACTCTCTCTTAGAGTAAAAATTGATGACTTCGGGGTGTAGACCACCACGGGGGCCATCAAGTGGACTTCTGGGAGAGATACTGCACAGGACATGGAAAACATCTAAAGAAGAATAACTGGGGGACTACATATGGTGCCAGTAATCATGACACAATAATATGAGCTGGTGATATTACCTATACAAAAAAAAATAAAAAAAAATGTAAAAAAAATATTGGTGTGTGAAGTGTAATACCTAGTTAGAAAAACAGAATCAAATTCATCATTATAACCCCCCTCTGCATTACCCTGTTTATTATTTTTCAAGCAAGCACTTTGTTCTAATTCGTCCACTCTCTGGCGTGCTCCTTGTATAAGGGGTTTGGGATACCCTTTTTGTTTAAAACCATCCTCCAGGTTCTCTAGTTGTTGTAGGTATTTTTGTGTGGAAGAACAATTCCTTCGGATTCTTTTCATTTGACCTAATGGAATGTTCTTCTTCCATTATTTAAGATGGCAACTGTTAAAGTCGAGGTATCTGTTTGCATCCACCTCCTTAAAATAGTTGGCAGTATGCGAACAGCCATCCTGAATATAGATATTTAAATCCAGGAACTCACATTTTTTGGGGGACTGATGCAGCGCTGCCTTTGGCAATTTCTGGCTCTGCTATAGCGCTTTTTTTGAGGGGGCGTGTCGGCTGCCCCTTCATCTGGCGGTCAACCTGCGCTATCTGGCCAGCGAGCCAGGGCCCCGTACAGGAGATCACGGGGCCCCCCAGCGGTCGGACCCCCGCAATCTGAAACTTATCCCCTATCCTTGGGACAGGGCCGGACTGGGGATGAAATCCAGCCCTGGAAATTACTGTATACCAGCCCCACAGCATTGTGTCATTGTGCCGGCAAACAGCCACCGAGCACAGGCGTATCACTTTGCGTGGCTATACATATATATATATATATCACAGAAGGAATACACCAGTACTTTGCCAAATGTTTCAATAAAGTGGTGTCAGCGACCAAGACCTGATCATAGTCCACCACAAATTCAAAAAGTAAAATGGCACAACACTCCCTTATAATCAGGGCCGGTTTTAGGCTTAGCGTGGCCTTAGGCAAAATCAAAAGTGGGGCCCCAAAAGTCATAGTAGTGCACTAACTAGATTTGAACAATTTTGGTCACTTCAAATACTATAAAAAAAATATCTAAAAAGCTATTGAAAAGTCCCATCAAAACAAAAATGGTACCGATAAAAACTACAAATCACAGCGCAAAAAATGACCCTCACATCCCCATATACAGAAAAATAAGAGTTATAGGGATCAAAATAGTACAATTTTATATTTTTGTATAGTTCCCCCCACATTAGGTAAAGAGTATAGCTCCCCCACATTAGGTGTGCAGTATAGTTCCCCCACATTAGGTGTGCAGTATAGTTCCCCCACATTAGGTGCAGTATAGTTCCCCCACATTAGGTGCAGTATAGTCCCCCTCATTAGGTGCAGTATAGTTCTCCCCACATTAGGTGCAGTATAGTTCCCCCACTTCAGGTGCAGTATAGTTTTCCCCACATTAGGTACAGTATAGTTCCCCCACATTAGGTGCAGTATAGTCCCCCACATTAGGTGCAGTATAGTCCCCCACATTAGGTGCAGTATAGTTCTCCCCACATTAGGTGCAGTATAGTCCCCCACATTAGGTGCAGTATAGTCCCCCACATAAGGTGCAGTATAGTTCCCCCACTTCAGGTGCTGTATAGTTCCCCCACTTTAGGTGCAGTATAGTTCTCCCCACATTAGGTACAGTATAGTTCCCCCACATTAGGTGCAGTATAGTCCGCCACATTAGGTGCAGTATAGTTCTCCCCACATTAGGTGCAGTATAGTTCTCCCCACATTAGGTGCAGTATAGTTCTCCCCACATTAGGTGCAGTATAGTTCCCCCACATTAGGTGCAGTATAGTTCTCCCCACATTAGGTGCAGTATAGCTCTCCACATTAGGTGCAGTACAGTTCCCTCCACATTAGGTGCAGTATAGCTCCCCACATTAGTTTGGCAGTATAGTTCCCCCACATTAGGTGCAGTATAGTTCTCCACATTAGGTGCAGTATAGTTCCCCACATTAAGTGCAGTATAGTTCCCCACATTAGGGGCAGTATAGTTCCCCACATTAGGTGCAGTATAGCTCTTCACATTAGGTGCAGTATAGTTCTCCCCACATTAGGTGCAGTATAGTTCCCCCACTTCACGTGCAGTATAGTTCTCCCCACATTAGATACAGTATAGTTCCCCCACATTAGGTGCAGTATAGTTCTCCCCACATTAGGTGCAGTATAGTTCTCCCCACATTAGGTGCAGTATAGTTCTCCCCACATTAGGTGCAGTATAGTTCCCCCACTTCAGGTGCAGTATAGTTCTCCCCACATTAGGTGCAGTATAGTTCTCCCCACATTAGGTGCAGTATAGTTCTCCCCACATTAGGTGCAGTATAGTTCTCCCCACATTAGGTGCAGTATAGTTCTCCCCACATTAGGTGCAGTATAGTTCTCCCCACACTAGGTGCAGTATAGCTCTCCCCACACTAGGTGCAGTATAGCTCTCCACATTAGGTGCAGTATAGCTCTCCACATTAGGTGCAGTACAGTTCCCTGCACATTAGGTGCAGTATAGCTCTCCACATTAGGCTGGCATTATAGTTCCCCCACATTAGGTGCAGTATATAATCCCCCCCCCCCCTCATTAGGTGCAGTATAGTTCCCGCACATTAGATGCAGTATAGTTCACCACATTAGGTACAGTATAGCTCTCCACATTAGGTGCAGTACAGTTCCCTCCACATTAGGTGCAGTATAGCTCCCCACATTAGGTTGGCAGTAAAGTTCCCCCACATTAGGTGCAGTATATAGTCCCCCCTCATTAGGTGCAGTATAGTTCCCCCACATTAGGTGCAGTGTAGTTCCCCACATTAGGTGCAGTATAGTTCCCCACATTAGGTGCAGTATAGTTCCCCCACATTAGGTGCAGTATAGCTCTTCACATTAGGTGCAGTATAGTTCTCCCCACATTAGGTGCAGTATAGTCCCCCACATTGGGTGCAGTACAGTCCCCCACATTAGGTGCAGTATAGTTCCCCCACATTAGGTTGGCTGTATAGTTCCCCCACTTCAGGTGCAGTATAGTTCTCCCCATATTAGGTACAGTATAGTTCCCCCACATTAGGTGCAGTATAGTTCTCCCCACATTAGGTGCAGTATAGTCCCCCACATTAGGTGCAGTATAGTTCTCCCCACATTAGGTGCAGTATAGTTCTCCCCACATTAGGTGCAGTATAGTTCTCCCCACATTAGGTGCAGTATAGTTCTCCCCACATTAGGTGCAGTATAGTTCTCCACATTAGGTGCAGTATAGTTCTCCACATTAGTTGCAGTATAGTTCTCCCCACATTAGGTGCAGTATAGTTCCCCACATTAGGTACAGTATAGCTCTCCACATTAGGTGCAGTACAGTTCCCTCCACATTAGGTGCAGTATAGATCCCCACATTAGCTTGGCAGTATAGTTCCCCCACATTAGGTGCAATATATAGTCCTCCCCCCCCTCATTAGGTACAGTATAGCTCCCCACATTAGGTTGACAGTATAGTTCCCCCACATTAGGTGCAGTATATAGTCCCCCCCCTCATTAGGTGCAGTATAGTGCCCCCACATTAGGTGCAGTATAGTTCCCCACATTAGGTACAGTATAGCTCTCCACATTAGGTGCAGTACAGTTCCCCACATTAGGTTGGCAGTATAGTTCCCCCACATTAGGTGCAGTATATAATCCCCCCCTCATTAGGTGCAGTATAGTTCCCCCACATTAGGTGCAGTATAGTTCCTCACATTAGGTGCAGTATAGTTCCCCCACATTAGGTACAGTATAGTTCTCCCCATATTAGGTGCAGTATAGTTCTCCCCACATTAGGTGCAGTATAGTTCTCCCCACATTAGGTGCAGTATAGTTCCCCCACATTAGGTGCAGTGTAGTCCCACACATTGGTGCAGTATAGTTCTCCCCACATTAGGTGCAGTATAGTTCCCCCACATTAGGTGCAGTATAGTTCCCCACATTAGGTGCAGTATAGTTCCCCACATTAGGTGCAGTATAGTTCTCCCCACATTAGGTGCAGTATAGTTCCCTCCACATTAGGTGCAGTATAGTTCTCCCCACATTAGGTGCAGTATAGTTCCCCCACATTAGGTGCAGTATAGATCCCCCACATTAGGTGCAGTATAGTTCTCCCCACATTGGTGCAGTATAGTTCCCCACATTAGGTGCAGTATAGTCCCACACATTGGTGCAGTATAGTTCCCCACATTAGGTGCAGTATAGTTCCCTCCACATTAGGTGCAGTATAGTTCTCCCCACATTAGGTGCAGTATAGTCCCCCACATTAGGTGCAGTATAGTTCCCCACATTAGGTGCAGTATAGATCCCCCACATTAGGTGCAGTATAGTTCTCCCCACATTGGTGCAGTATAGTTCCCCACATTAGGTGCAGTATAGTTCCCCCCACATTAGGTGCAGTATAGTTCCCCCCACATTAGGTGCAGTATAGTTCCCCCACATTAGGTGCAGTATAGTTCCCTCCACATTAGGTGCAGTATAGTTCCCCCACATTAGGTGCAGTATAGTTCCCCCACATTAGGTGCAGTATAGTTCCCCACATTAGGTGCAGTATAGTTCCCCCACATTAGGTGCAGTATAGTTCTCCCCACATTAGGTGCAGTATAGTTCTCCCCACATTAGGTGCAGTATAGTTCCCCACATTAGGTGCAGTATAGTTCCCCACATTAGGTGCAGTATAGTTCCCCACATTAGGTGCAGTATAGTTCCCTCCACATTAGGTGCAGTATAGTTCTCCCCACATTAGGTGCAGTATAGTTCCCCACATTAGGTGCAGTATAGTTCCCCACATTAGGTGCAGTATAGTTCCCCCGCATTAGGTGCAGTATAGTCCCCCACATTAGGTGCAGTATAGTTCCCCACATTAGGTGCAGTATAGTTCTCCCCACATTAGGTGCAGTATAGTTCCCCACATTAGGTGCAGTATAGTTCCCCACATTAGGTGCAGTATAGTTCCCCCGCATTAGGTGCAGTATAGTTCCCCACATTAGGTGCAGTATAGTTCCCCCGCATTAGGTGCAGTATAGTCCCCCACATTAGGTGCAGTATAGTTCCCCACATTAGGTGCAGTATAGTTCCCCACATTAGGTGCAGTATAGTTCCCCACATTAGGTGCAGTATAGTCCCCCACATTAGGTGCAGTATAGTTCCCCACATTAGGTGCAGTATAGTTCCCTCCACATTAGGTGCAGTATAGTTCTCCCCACATTAGGTGCAGTATAGTTCCCCACATTAGGTGCAGTATAGTTCCCCACATTAGGTGCAGTATAGTTCCCCCGCATTAGGTGCAGTATAGTCCCCCACATTAGGTGCAGTATAGTTCCCCACATTAGGTGCAGTATAGTTCCCCACATTAGGTGCAGTATAGTTCCCCCGCATTAGGTGCAGTATAGTCCCCCACATTAGGTGCAGTATAGTTCCCCACATTAGGTGCAGTATAGTCCCCCACATTAGGTGCAGTATAGTTCCCCACATTAGGTGCAGTATAGTTCTCCCCACATTAGGTGCAGTATAGTCCCCCACATTAGGTGCAGTATAGTTCCCCACATTAGGTGCAGTATAGTTATCCACATTAGGTGCAGTATAGTTCCCCCACATTAGGTGCAGTATAGTTCCCCCACATTAGGTGCAGTATAGTTCCCCACATTAGGTGCAGTATAGTCCCACACATTGGTGCAGTATAGTCCCCAGGCCCGTCGCTACCGGACCGGCAAACCAAGCAATTGCTTGGGGCCCCGAGCTGGCTGGGGGGCCCCGAGCAGAGCCGGTGCTTGCCCGTCCTGTAGCGACGGGACACTTCGGGGGGCCCGCACATTTCACCAAAATTACATTTTTGAGGGGCGCGGGCCCCTTAAGAAACAAAGCAGGGCCGGCACCGGACAGGTCAGGGGATGATTGGAGTAGAGACGTCACGTGCCCCGCGCAGGCACGCACGTCTACGCCAATCACCTGACCTGTCCCTGCTTGCGTCCCCGCGGGAACCTCCAGCATCCTCCGTGCAGTGACAGGAGCAGCAGCAGACTCCCGCCTCTGCAACGATCCCCGGCAGGGTAAGTAAACTGGCGCGGGGGGCCCGGGGGATTGTATGGTTGTCAGGGGACTGCAATGGTGATGAGAGGTGTTTGTGTGTGTGTGTGTGTGTGTGTGTGTGTGTGTGTGTGTGGGGGGGGGGGGGGGGGTCATGGGGGTCATGGGAGATGCAGGAGGAGTGTTATGGGGTCATGAGAGATGCAGGAGGGGTGTTATGGGGGTCATGAGAGATGCAGGAGGGGTGTTATGGGGTCATGAGAGATGCAGGAGGGGTGTTATGGGGGTCATGAGAGATGCAGGAGGGTGTTATGGGGTCATGAGAGATGCAGGGGGTGTTATGGGGGTCATGAGAGATGCAGGGGGGTGTTATGGGGGTCATGAGAGATGCAGGAGGGGTGTTATGGGGATCATGAGAGATGCAGGGGGGGTGTTATGGGGGTCATGAGAGATGCAGGAGGGGTGTTATGGGGATCATGAGAGATGCAGGGGGGGTGTTATGGGGTCATGAGAGATGCAGGGGGGGTGTTATGGGGGTCATGAGAGATGCAGTGGAGTGTTATGGGGGTCATGAGAGATGCAGGGGGTGTTATGGGGGTCATGAGAGATGCAGGGGGTGTTATGGGGGTCATGAGAGATGCAGGAGGGGTGTTATGGGGGTCATGAGAGATGCAGGAGGGGTGTTATGGGGTCATGAGAGATGCAGGGGGTGTTATGGGGATCATGAGAGATGCAGGGGGGTGTTATGGGGATCATGAGAGATGCAGGGGGGGTGTTATGGGGGTCATGAGAGATGCAGGAGGGGTGTTATGGGGATCGTGAGAGATGCAAGGGGGTGTTATGGGGATCATGAGAGATGCAGGGGGTGTTATGGGGGTCATGAGAGATGCAGGGGGTGTTATGGGGGTCATGAGAGATGCAGGAGAGGTGTTATGGGGGTCATGAGAGATGCAGGGGGGTGTTATGGGGATCATGAGAGATGCAGTGGAGTGTTATGGGGGTCATGAGAGATGCAGGGGGTGTTATGGGGGTCATGAGAGATGCAGGGGGTGTTATGGGGGTCATGAGAGATGCAGGGGGTGTTATGGGGGTCATGAGAGATGCAGGGGGTGTTATGGGGGTCATGAGAGATGCAGGAGGGGTGTTATGGGGGTCATGAGAGATGCAGGAGGGGTGTTATGGGGGTCATGAGAGATGCAGGAGGGGTGTTATGGGGGTCATGAGAGATGCAGGAGGGGTGTTATGGGGGTCATGAGAGATGCAGGAGGGGTGTTATGGGGTTCATGAGAGATGCAGGGGGGTGTTATGGGGGTCATGAGAGATGCAGGGGGTGTTATGGGGGTCATGAGAGATGCAGGGGGTGTTATGGGGGTCATGAGAGATGCAGGGGGTGTTATGGGGATCATGAGAGATGCAGTGGGGGTGTTATGGGGGTCATGAGAGATGCAGGGGGTGTTATGGGGGTCATGAGAGATGCAGGGGGGTGTTATGGGGGTCATGAGAGATGCAGGGGGGTGTTATGGGGGTCATGAGAGATGCAGGGGGGTGTTATGGGGATAATGAGAGATGCAGGGGGGTGTTATGGGGATCATGAGAGATGCAGGGGGGTGTTATGGGGGTCATGAGAGATGCAGGGGGTGTTATGGGGGTCATGAGAGATGCAGGGGGTGTTATGGGGGTCATGAGAGATGCAGGGGGTGTTATGGGGGTCATGAGAGATGCAGGGGAGTGTTATGGGGATCATGAGAGATGCAGGGGGGTGTTATGGGGGTCATGAGAGATGAAGGGGGGTGTTATGGGGGGTCATGAGAGATGCAGGAGGGGTGTTATGGGGGTCATGAGAGATGCAGGGGGGTGTTATGGGGGTCATGAGAGGTGCCCCCCCCCCTGCACCTCTCCTCATCCCCCCCCCCCCCCCCGGTTATAATAGTGATGAGGAGAGGTGGGGGGGGGGGGGGGGGGAGTTATAGTAATGATGAGGAGAGGTATATGTATATATGATGTGTATGCATGTGTGGCAGTATTGTATTCAGTGGATGCAGTGTGGAGCAGCATTATATTCAGGGTACAGTGTGTGGCAGCATTATATTCAGGGGTACAGTGTGTGGAAGCATTATATTCAGGGGTACAGTGTGTGGAAGCATTATATTCAGGGTACAGTGTGTGGCAGTATTATTTTCAAGGTACAGTGTGTGGCAGTATTATTTTCAGGGTACAGTGTGTGGCAGTATTATTTTCAGGGTACAGTGTGTGGAAGCATTATATTCAGTGGATACAGTGTGGAGCAGCATTATATTCAGGGTACAGTGTGTGGCAGCATTATATTCAGGGTACAGTGTGTGGCAGAATTATAGTCAGGGTACAGTGTGTGGCAGCATTATAGTCAGGGTACAGTGTGTGGCAGCATTATAGTCAGGGTACAGTGTGTGGCAGCATTATATTCAGGGTACAGTGTGTGGCAGTATTATATTCAAGGTACAGTGTGAGGCAGCATTATCTTCAGGGTACAGTGTGGGGCAGTGTTATAGTCAGGGTACAGTGTGTGGCAGAATTATAGTCAGGGTACAGTGTGTGGCAGCATAATATTCAGGGTACAGTGTGTGGCAGTATAATATTCAGGGTACAGTGTGAGGCAGCATTATATTCAGGGTACAGTGTGTGGCAGCATTATATTCAGGGTACAGTGTGGCAGTATTATATTCAGGGGGTACAATGTGTGGCAGGATTATATTCAGGGTACAGTGTGTGGCAGAATTATAGTCAGGGTACAGTGTGTGGCAGCATTATAGTCGGGGTACAGTGTGTGGCAGCATTATATTCAGGGTACAGTGTGTGGCAGTATTATATTCAAGGTACAGTGTGAGGCAGCATTATATTCAGGGTACAGTGTGTGGCAGTATTATATTCAAGGTACAGTGTGAGGCAGCATTATCTTCAGGGTACAGTGTGGGGCAGTATATTATTTAGAGTACACTTTCTGGCAAGGTTATAATGATTACTGTCTTCATGCAGAGGATGAGGATCTGCTGACAGTGAGGAGCCAATGATGCCTGGATGTCAGACTCTGCAGAGAAGATGGAGCTGGAGGAAGACCTGGTCTCTGGACCAGATGAAGAAGAAAAGATAACAGAGAAGATATCACTCAAGTCAGAAGAAGTCACTCAGGTCACTATCATTGTGTATTCTCCTGACTGTCCCATCAGAGCTGTAGTCACTTGTAAGTTCTGCAGTGATGATGGGTAAAACTGTGTCCAATCTGTGGCTCTTCAGCTGTTACAAAACTACAACTCCCATTGCCAGAGGCTCTCCAGAATGATGGGAGTTTTAGCTTTCCAACAGCTGGAGAACCATTTTAACCGAGGTGATCGGTGGGGGTCTCAGCAGTCAAACCCCCACCAAAAAAATGGCCCGGGGGGGGTCTGGACAGCGGGTATGGGTAGGGAACACTGCTGCACCTAATGTGGGGGAAACACTGCCTACCTAATGTGGGGGGAAGACTGCCTACCTAATGTGGGGGATCTCTGCTGCACCTAATGTAGGGGGAACACTGCTGCACCTAATGTGCGTCGTATTGACGTTCGCTCACGTTGCGCTCCCAGAATTCAAGGGTCGGCGTTACTATGGAGGGGGGGGCCTCCATGTCCATTTTGCTTGGGGCCCCCAAATTACTTCAAACGGCCCTGATAGTCCCCCACATTAGGTGCAGTATAGTTCCCCACATTAGGTGCAGTATAGTCCCACACATTGGTGCAGTATAGTCCCACACATTGGTGCAGTATAGTCCCCCACATTAGGAGCAGTATAGCTCTCCACATTAGGTGCAGTATAGCTCTCCACATTAGGTGCAGTATAGTTCTCCACATTAGGTGCAGTATAGTTCTCCACATTAGGTGCAGTATAGTTCCCCCACATTAGGTTGGCAGTATAGTTCCCCCACATTAGGTTGGCAGTATAGTTCCCCCACATTAGGTTGGCAGTAGTTCCCCCACATTAGGTTGTCAGTATAGTTCCCCACATTAGGTGCAGTATAATTCCCCACATTAGGTGCAGTATACAGTAGTTCCCCCACATGAGGTGCAGTATAATTCCCCACATTAGGTGCAGTATACAGTAGTTCCCCCACATTAGGTGCAGTATACAGTAGTTCCCCCACATTAGTTGCAGTATACAGTAGTTCCCCCGCATTAGGTGCAGTATAATTCCCCCCATTAGGTGCAGTATACAGTAGTTCCCCACATTAGGTGCAGTATACAGTAGTTCTCCCACATTAGGTGCAGTATACAGTAGTTCCCCCACATTAGGTGCAGTGTAGTTCCCCCACATTAGGTGCAGTATAGTTCCCCACATTAGGTGCAGTATAGTTCCCCCACATTAGGTGCAGTATAGTTCCCCCACATTAGGTGCAGTATAGTTCCCCCACATTAGGTGCAGTATAGTTCCCCCACATTAGGTGCAGTGTAGTTCCCTCACATTAGGTGCAGTATAGTTCCCTCACATTAGGTGCAGTATAGTTCCCCCACATTAGGTGCAGTATAGCTCTCCACATTAGGTGCAGTATAGTTCTCCACATTAGGTGCAGTATAGTTTTCCACATTAGGTTGGCAGTATAGTTCCCCCACATTAGGTTGGCAGTATAGTTCCCCCACATTAGGTTGGCAGTATAGTTCCCCACATTAGGTGCAAAATAGTTCCCCACATTAGGTGCAGTATAGTCCCTCCACATTAGGTGCAGTATACAGTAGTTCCCCACATTAGGTGCAGTATACAGTAGTTCCCCACATTAGGTGCAGTATACAGTAGTCCCCCCACATTAGGTGCAGTATACAGTAATCCCCCCACATTAGGTGCAGTATACAGTAATCCCCCCACATTAGGTGCAGTATACAGTAGTCCCCCCACATTAGGTGCAGTATACAGTAGTCCCCCCACATTAGGTGCAGTATTCAGTAGTTCCCCACATTAGGTGCAGTATACAGTAGTTCCCCACATTAGGTGCAGTATACAGTAGTCCCCCCACATTAGGTGCAGTATACAGTAATCCCCCCCACATTAGGTGCAGTATACAGTAATCCCCCCACATTAGGTGCAGTATACAGTAATCCCCCCACATTAGGTGCAGTATACAGTAGTCCCCCCACATTAGGTGCAGTATACAGTAGTCCCCCCACATTAGGAGCAGTATACAGTAGTTCCCCACATTAGGTGCAGTATACAGAAGTTCCCCCACATTAGGTGCAGTATACAGTAGTTCCCCCACATTAGGTGCAGTATAATTCCCCACATTAGGTGCAGTATACAGTAGTTCCCCCACATTAGGTGCAGTATACAGTAGTTCCCCCACATTAGGTGCAGTATACAGTAATTCCCCCGCATTAGGTGCAGTATAATTCCCCACCATTAGGTGCAGTATACAGTAGTTCACCACATTAGGTGCAGTATACAGTAGTTCCCCCACATTAGGTGCAGTATACAGTAGTTCCCCCACATTAGGTGCAGTATAGTTCCCCACATTAGGTACAGTATAGTTCCCCCACATTAGGTGCAGTATAGTTCCCCCACATTAGGTGCAGTGTAGTTCCCCCACATTAGGTGCAGTGTAGTTCCCCCACATTAGGTGCAGTGTAGTTCCCCCACTTTAGGTGCAGTGTAGTTCCCCCACTTTAGGTGCAGTGTAGTTCCCCCACATTAGGTGCAGTGTAGTTCCCCCACATTAGGTGCAGTATAGTTCCCCCACATTAGGTGCAGTATAGTTCCCCCACATTAGGTGCAGTATAGTTACCCCACATTAGGTGCAGTATAGTTCCCCCACATTAGGTGCAGTATAGTTCCCCCACATTAGGTGCAATATAGTTCCCCCACATTAGGTGCAGTATAGTTCCCCCACATTAGGTGCAGTATAGTTCCCCCACATTAGGTGCAGTATAGTTCCCCCACATTAGGTGCAGTATAGTTCCCTCACATTAGGTGCAGTATAATTCCCCACATTAGGTGCAGTATAATTCCCCACATTAGGTGCAGTATAGTTCCCCCACATTAGGTTGGCAGTATAGTTCCCCCACATTAGGTTGGCAGTATAGTTCCCCACATTAGGTGCAGTATAGTTCCCCACATTAGGTGCAGTATAGTCTCCCACATTAGGTGCAGTATACAGTAGTCCCTCCACATTAGGTGCAGTATACAGTAGTCCCTCCACATTAGCTGCAGTATACAGTAGTTCCCCACATTAGGTGCAGTATACAGTAGTTTCCCACATTAGGTGCAGTATACAATAGTCCCCCCACATTAGGTGCAGTATACAGTAATCCCCCCACATTAGGTGCAGTATACAGTAGTCCCCCCACATTAGGTGCAGTATACAGTAGTCCCCCCACATTAGGTGCAGTATACAGTAGTCCCCCCCACATTAGGTGCAGTATACAGTAGTCCCCCCACATTAGGTGCAGTATACAGTAGTCCCCCCACATTAGGTGCAGTATACAGTAGTTCCCCACATTAGGTGAAGTACAGTAGTTTCCCCACATTAGGTGCAGTATACAGTAGTTGCCCCACATTAGGTGCAGTATACAGTAGTCCTCCCACATTAGGTGCAGTATACAGTAGTTCCCCACATTAGGTGCAGTATACAGTAGTTCCCCACATTAGGTGAAGTACAGTAGTTTCCCCACATTAGGTGCAGTATACAGTAGTTCCCCCACATTAGGTGCAGTATAGTTCCCACACATTAGGTGCAGTATACAGTAGTTCCCTCACATTAGGTGCAGTATAATTCCCCACATTAGGTGCAGTATAGTTCCCCCACATTAGGTGCAGTATAATTCCCCACATTAGGTTCAGTATAGTTCCCCCACATTAGGTGCACTATAATTCCACCACATTTGGTGCAGTATAGATCCCCACATTAAGTGACTGCACTTAATGTGGGGGAACTATACTGCACCAAATGTGGTGGAATTATAGTACAACTAATGTTCCCCTACAGACATACAGCCTTCAGCCATATACAATGTATGGCTGGAGGCTGTATGCCTGTTTACTGCCCCACTTGAGTATTCCGACCACCGCTCCTGGATCACGATCTACTGCTATGGCCTATGGGCCATCCCGGTCACGATCTACTGCTATGGCCTATGGGCCATCCCGGGAGCAGCGGTCGGAACACTGAAGATGACCGCAGGTCACTTACCATACCCTCACGTCCTCCTCACTGCTGCGCTCTGCTGTACTGTTGCTATGGGCGCACGCACGTGACTTCAGTGCCGTCACTGCGTGCGCTTCCTCCCAACGGCCCCAGCGTTTTTAAAGTTAACGCGGGGCCGCTATGAAGTAAACGGGGCATCCTTGTGGCCTGAAAAGATTTTTCGGGACACAGGGATGTCCCGAATGTGACGGGGCCCCCCTGCGGGCACGGGGCCCGGAGCTGATCACTGTTTTAAAGTGGCCCCCCTGCTAATCTTTAACAAGAAGCCAACGCTGCGGCCACTTTATAACAGTTGCCCCCCCCCCCCTACTGAGCAGACGGCAGGACCCCTGGGGGATGGGGGCCCTAGGCAATTGCCTGGTTTGCCCCGCCATAACACCGGCCCTGCTTATAATGAAAAATGGCAGCAATGTTTTAAAAAGGCTATATGTGAAAATCCGGTATATTGATAGCAATATTAACAATAATGCCAGTATACAAGGAGGAAAATTATCACCATACATATTACCATGATACTGTTACTGACCAAATCCTGTATGTTGAGAGTAATATTACCAATAATACCAGTATACAAGGAGGAATATTATCCCCATACATATTACCATCATACTGTTACTAGCCAAATCCTGTATACTGAAACCAATATTACCAGTATACAAGGAGGAATATTATGCCCATACATATTACCGTCATACTGTTACTGACCAAATCCTGTGAACTGACATTGAAATTATCAATATCAGTATACAAGGGACAAGTAATATCGCCACATCATGACCAGTATCACCGCAGAATGACTAATATCCCCGCACTGCTACTGAAAAAAATCCACTAGGCAAAGACCAAGGTTAACTCCATACAGTAATCATATACAGATAGATACCAACACTACAAAGGTGCCCCCCTTCCCTCTCCCCTTCTTAGCTAAGTAAATGTTCAGCCTTAATATATTAGGTAGGTAGGCAGGCTTCTTCCCACTTCTACCTCCATTCCACATTAGGCTGTATTCACCCCACGATTGTTACATACGGGACCGGATCCGATAGGGATATGTGAAAACCAGGCACTCCCGTATCTCAGCCGGACCCGGCCCCCATCTCATCTCATTTGAATGAGCCGACCGGAGTGAAATAGTGACTCCGGTCGGCTTATTTTTGCCCCATATCCGGTTTTGTGACCAGACTTAAAACCGTGGTATACTACAGTTTTAAGTACGGTCACAAATCTGGATACGGGGCAAAACTGATCCGACTGGAGTCATTATCTGACTCCGGTCGGCTCCTTCAAACGAGATGTGGTCCGGGTCCGGCTGAGATACGGGAGCGCCTGGTTTTCACATCTCCCAGCCAGATCCGGTTTGTAACAATTGTGGTGTGAATGCAGCCTTAGCTAGATATATCTCTCTCCACCCAGGGCAGAACTGGGGCTAAAAACCAACCCTGAAAAAATGATCATACCAGCCCCACAGCATTGTGTCATTGTGGCAGCCGCCGGCAGCAGGGAAGGGACAGGGAAGCCTGACATTTGATTTGCCAGGCCTCCATAAGAAAGCTATGTTGTGGCAGAAATGTGGTATTAACGCTTGGGGAAGACAGTATAAAAAAACCCTCTCTTCCTTGCTCTTGCGCTACCGCCAGAATCACGAAATTCAGTTCCCAGTGTCCAGCGCTTCTGGGTTAGGTGACGTTACACAGCTGCTCATTCAGTTATGGGCCGAAGCAATGTCCAGCCTCAGCCTCTGATTGGATGGCTAGTTATATGACGTCACCTGACCCGGAAGTGCCAGATACCAGGAACACAATTCCAGTAGTAGTGCAGAAGCCAGGAATGTAACTGTATAGGGACTAGGGCTACAAACTGTGGACTGCTAGTTGTTCCAAAAATGGTCTGGGCATGCTGGGAGTTGTAGTTTTGCTGGGAGTTTTAGTTAAGCAACAGCTGGAGGTCCACAGTTTGGAGACCATTGGCATAGGGAGAGATGCGTCACCCGCCCCGCTGGGACCAGCCCCAGGGACTCATTTCCGGGGTTTCAGCAGGATTTTCAATCTAAGATGACTCTGAATGACCGAGTGTCTCAGTGTTTTTCCTGGTGTCCTGGGATCGTGATGTCTGCACCAGTTTTATGCTGCCCGATGTTTAGGCAGAATAACTGATAAAACATTCCCCTTAACTGTAGTTATATATAAAACAATATTTATTATTTTTCATTAACTAACAACTTAAATTGCAATAAAAGAAAACCAAAGTGCCCTCTCTTACAAAGTAGTAACAGCAGGTCTTCTCAGTGGCGTCTCTAGGGGGGGGGGGCAGAGGGGGCCACGGCCCCCCCTATATCATGATTGGCCCCCCCTTGTGCCCCCCCTAGCAGCAGTAGGTCACTAGCAGCTCTCATGGCTATCAGGGGGTACAGCTAGTTCACCAGTAAGGGGCCCGAGCCCCCGCCCCCCCGGAGCCATCTTTTTTATATAAACCTTCAGCCCTGTCACCACGCAGGGGCCGCGCTATGCAGACTGGGAAGAGCAGACAGGAAGCTCCTCCCCCTCTCCCCTGTATACTGGACCTTGTGGAGCAGGCCCGCTGTGTGTATACAGGCCCGGACACCACCAGTATGAAGACTTACCTGCCCACTGCTCATGCTGCCCTTTTAAAGTAAGTAACTTGCTTGGGGGAGAGGGAGAAAGTTGTAGTTCGGGAGACAGTGGGAGGTAGTTCAGTGTTTCCCAACCAGGGGGCCTCCAGCTGTTGCAAAACTACAACTCCCAGCATTCCTTTGGCTTTATGAGCATACTGGGAGTTGTAGTTTTGCAACAGCTGGAGGCCCTCAGGTTGGGAAACACTGATCTATTTATCTATCTATCAATCTCCTATCTATCTATCTATCTCCTATCTATCTATCTCCTATCTATCTATCTATTTCCTATCTATCTATCTCATATCTATCTCCTATCTATCAATCATCTATCTATCTATCTATCTATCTCATATCCATCCATCCATGCATCTATCTGTCTATCTATATTTCTCATGTCTATCTATCTATCTATCTATCTCATATCTATCTATCTATCTATCTTTCTCATATCTATCTATCTAACTCAGATAGATGAGAGATAGATAGATCAGAAATAGATAGATCAAAGATAGATAGATATGAGAGATAGATAGGTAGATAGATGATATATAGATAGATAGATATGAGATAGATAGATATGAGAGATAGATAGGTAGATAGATGATATATAGATAGATAGATATGAGATAGATATGAGATAGATAGATGATATATAGATAGAGAGATGATATATAGAAAGATACATAAATAAATGGATAGATAGATGATAGATAGACAGATTGATAGATAGATGATAGATACATAGATATGATATAGATAGATGATAGATATGATATAGACAGATAGATAGATGATAGATTAGATAGATAGATAGGAGATAGATGGATATGATATAGATAGATCAGTTTCCCAACCAGGGGGCCTCCAGCTGTTGCAAAACTACAACTCCCAGCATTCTTTTGGCTTTATGAGCATACTGGGAGTTGTAGTTTTGCAACAGCTGGAGGCCCTCAGGTTGGGAAACACTGATCTATTTATCTATCTATCTCCTATCTATCAATCTCCTATCTATCATCTATCTATCTATCTCATATCCATCCATCCATCCATCCATGCATCTATCTGTCTATCTATCTATCTCATATCCATCCATCCATGCATCTATCTGTCTATCTATCTATCTCATATCTATCTATCTATCTCATATCTATCTATCTATCTATCTATCTCATATCTATCTATCTATTTTTCTCATATCTATCTATCTAACTCAGATAGATGAGAGATAGATAGATGAGAAATAGATAGATCAAAGATAGATAGATATGAGAGATAGATAGGTAGATAGAAGATATATAGATAGATAGATATGAGATAGATATGAGATAGGTAGATAGAAGATATATAGATAGATAGATAGATAGATAGATATGAGATAGATAGATGATATATAGATAGAGAGATGATATATAGAAAGATACATAAATAGATGGATAGATAGATGATAGATAGATAGATATGATATAGATAGATAGATGATAGATATGATATAGACAGATAGATAGATGATAGATACATAGATATGATATAGATAGATGATAGATATGATATAGACAGATAGATAGATGATAGATTAGATAGATAGATAGATAGGAGATAGATGGATATGATATAGATAGATCAGTTTCCCAACCAGGGGGCCTCCAGCTGTTGCAAAACTACAACTCCCAGCATTCCTTTGGCTTTATGAGCATACTGGGAGTTATAGTTTTGCAACAGCTGGGTGCCCCCCTAGTTGGGAAACACGGATCTATCTATCAATCATCTATCTATTATCTATATATATATCCATCTATCTCATATCTATCTATCTCATATCTATCTATCTATCTCATATCTATCTATCTATCTCATATCTTTCTCATATCTATCTTTCTCATATCTATCTATCTCATATCTATCTATCTATCTCATATCTATCTATCTCCTATCTATCTATCTATCTCCTATCTATCTCCTATCTATCTATCTATCTATCTCCTATCTATCTCATATCCATCCATCCATCCATGCATCTATCTGTCTATCTATCTATCTATCTCATATCTATCTATCTATCTATCTATCTATCTCATATCTATCTATCTATTTTTCTCATATCTATCTATCTAACTCAGATAGATGAGAGATAGATAGATCAGAAATAGATAGATCAAAGATAGATAGATATGAGAGATAGATAGGTAGATAGAAGATATATAGATAGATAGATATGAGATAGATATGAGATAGGTAGATAGAAGATATATAGATAGATAGATAGATATGAGATAGATAGATGATATATAGATAGAGAGATGATATATAGAAAGATACATAAATAGATGGATAGATAGATGATAGATACATAGATATGATATAGATAGATAGATAGATGATAGATATGATATAGACAGATAGATGATAGATTAGATAGGAGATAGATGGATATGATATAGATAGATCAGTTTCCCAACCAGGGGGCCTCCAGCTGTTGCAAAACTACAACTCCCAGCATTCCTTTGGCTTTATGAGCATACTGGGAGTTGTAGTTTTGCAACAGCTGGAGGCCCCCCTAGTTGGGAAACACGGATCTATCTATCAATCATCTATCTATTATCTATCTCATATCTATCTATCTCATATCTATCTATCTTTCTCATATCTATCTTTCTCATATCTATCTTTCTCATATCTATCTATCATCTATCTATCTATCTCCTATCTATCTATCTATCTATCTCCTATCTATCTCATATCTATCTATCTATCTCCTATCTATCTATCTTTCTCATATCTATCTATCTCATATCTATCTATCTCATATCTATCTATCTATCTCCTATCTATGTATCTCATATCTATCTATCTATCTACCTCCTATCTATCTCATATCTATCTTTCTCATATCTATCTATCTCCTATCTATCTATCTCCTATCTATGTATCTCATATCTATCTATCTATCTATCTTTCTCATATCTATCTTTCTCATATCTATCTATCTCCTATCTATCTATCTCCTATCTATCTATCTCCTATCTATCTCATATCTATCTATCTATCTATCTATCTCCTATCTATCTATCTATATCCTATCTATCTCATATCTATCTATCTATCTCCTATCTATCTCATATCTATCTATCTCATATCTATCTCATATCTATCTATCTATCTCCTATCTATCTCCTATCTATCTATCTATCTCCTATCTATCTCATATCTATCTATCTATCTATCTATCTCCTATCTATCTCCTATCTATCTTTCTCATATCTATCTATCTATCTCCTATCTATCTCCTATCTATCTCATATCTATCTATCTATCTCCTATCTATCTCATATCTATCTATCTTTCTCATATCTATCTATCTCATATCTATCTATCTATCTATTTATGTAGAAGAAAAAATCTTGTCCACAGCACCAAAGTTCATGAAAAAATGTGTTTTATTCCATAAAAGGTGTCAGTATAACAGCGCTGTTGTACTGACACCTTTTATGGAATAAAACACATTTTTTCATGAACTTTGGTGCTGTGGACAAGATTTTTTCTTCTGTTTGAAAGATGATCCCCTAACCAAGGATCCAGGAGCTGCGTGCACCCCCCTACGATATTTTTTCTTCCATTGGCTGTGCTGTTCTTCTTCTACTATCTATTTATGTATCTATCTATCTCATATCTATTTATCTCTCATATCTATCTCATATCTATCTATCTCATATCTATCTATCTATCTATCTATTTATGTATCTATCTATCTCATATCTATCTATCTCATACCTATCTATTTATATATATATATATATCTATCTATCTCATATCTATCTCATATCTATCTATCTCATATCTATCTATCTATCTATTTATGTATCTATCTATCTCATATCTATCTATCTCATACCTATCTATTTATATATATATCTATCTTTCTATTTATCTATCTATCTCATATCTATCTATCTATTTATGTATCTATCTATCTCATATCTATTTATCTCTCATATCTATCTCATATCTATCTATCTATTTATTTATCTCTCATATCTATCTCATATCTATCTATCTCATATCTATCTATTCATGTATCTATCTCATATCTATTTATCTCTCATATCTATCTCATATCTATCTATCTCCTATCTATCTCATATCTATCTATCTCATATCTATCTATCTCATATCTATCTATCTCATATCTATCTATCTATCTATGTATCTATCTCATATCTATCTATCTCATATCTATTTATCTATCTATTTATGTATCTATCTCATATCTATTTATCTCTCATATCTATCTCATATCTATCTATCTATCTCCTATCTATCTATCTCATATCTATCTATCTCATATCTATCTATCTCATATCTATCTATCTATTTATGTATCTATCTCATATCTATTTATCTCTCATATCTATCTCATATCTATCTATCTCATATCTATCTTTCTATTTATCTATCTATCTCATATCTATCTCAGATCTATCTATCTATCTATTTATGTATCTATCTCATATCTATTTATCTCTCATATCTATCTCCTATCCATAGGCGTGCGCACAGGGTGTGCCGGGTGTGCCCAGACACACCCTAATCACCGCGGCCGTGGAGCAAAAGCAGCAGCTGCCCCGGGCCCTGTAATTCCTGGGGGCCCAAAAGCAGCTCGCCCCTTATGCCCCATGGGCCCTGATAAAGCTGGTAAAGGCTGGCGGGCCAGGCGTCAGGGGCCCGGCCAAAATGTTAGTGGGAGGGGGCCCGGGGGGGGGGGGCGGGTATTGCGCCGCACGCTACCTTTTTATGTTCGCCGCCGCCGCCGTCACTCATCCCCAGGCAGCCAGTACCGCAATGGCTGTCTGGGAGATGGTCACGTGAGGTGACGTACGACGTCACGGGCGGCATCATAGAGAGGAGCGGAGCAGAGAGAGTCTCCCGCTCCTCTCAGTCCCCACACGGCCGCTTCCAGGATCCAGGCCGCATTAGGGGACCCACCGCCGGATATGTGAGTATGTATAATGTGTGTGTGTGGGGGTATTTATTATATAGTGTGCGTGTGTGGGGGGGATTTATTATATAGTGTGAGGGGGGATTTATTATATAATGTGAGGGGGGATTTATTATATAATGTGAGGGGGGATTTATTATATAATGTGAGGGGGGATTTATTATATAGTGTGGGGGGATTTATTATATAATGTGAGGGGGGATTTATTATATAGTGTGAGGGGGGATTTATTATATAGTGTGAGGGGGGATTTATTATATAGTGTGGGGTGGGGGGGATTTATTATATAGTGTGAGGGGGGATTTATTATATAGTGTGGGGTGGGGGGGATTTATTATATAGTGTGGGGTGGGGGGGATTTATTATATAGTGTGAGGGGGGATTTATTATATAATGTGAGGGGGGATTTATTATATAGTGTGAGGGGGGATTTATTATATAATGTGAGGGGGGATTTATTATATAGTGTGGGGTGGGGGGGATTTATTATATAATGTGAGGGGGGATTTATTATATAATGTGAGGGGGGATTTATTATATAATGTGAGGGGGGATTTATTATATAATGTGAGGGGGGATTTATTATATAATGTGAGGGGGGATTTATTATATAATGTGAGGGGGGATTTATTATATAATGTGAGGGGGGATTTATTATATAATGTGAGGGGGGATTTATTATATAATGTGAGGGGGGATTTATTATATAATGTGAGGGGGGATTTATTATATAGTGTGGGGTGGGGGGGATTTATTATATAATGTGAGGGGGGATTTATTATATAATGTGAGGGGGGATTTATTATATAATGTGAGGGGGATTTATTATATAGTGTGGGGGGGATTTATTATATAATGTGAGGGGGGATTTATTATATAGTGTGAGGGGGGATTTATTATATAATGTGAGGGGGGATTTATTATATAATGTGAGGGGGGATTTATTATATAGTGTGAGGGGGGATTTATTATATAGTGTGGGGGGATTTATTATATAGTGTGGGGGGGATTTATTATATAATGTGAGGGGGGATTTATTATATAATGTGAGGGGGATTTATTATATAGTGTGGGGTGGGGGGATTTATTATATAGTGTGGGGGGATTTATTATATAGTGTGGGGGGGATTTATTATATAATGTGAGGGGGGATTTATTATATAATGTGAGGGGGGATTTATTATATAATGTGAGGAGGGATTTATTATATAATGTGAGGGGGGATTTATTATATAATGTGAGGGGGGATTTATTATATAATGTCAGGGGGGATTTATTATATAATGTGAGGGGGGATTTATTATATAATGTCAGGGGGGATTTATTATATAATGTGAGGGGGGATTTATTATATAGTGTGGGGTGGGGGGGATTTATTATATAATGTGAGGAGGGATTTATTATATAATGTGAGGGGGGATATATTATATAATGTGAGGGGGGATTTATTATATAATGTGAGGGGGGATTTATTATATAATGTGAGGGGGGATTTATTATATAATGTGTGGGGGTATTTATTATATAGTGTGAGGGGGGATTTATTATATAATGTGAGGGGGGATTTATTATATAATGTGAGGGGGGATTTATTATATAGTGTGGGGTGGGGGGGATTTATTATATAATGTGAGGAGGGATTTATTATATAATGTGAGGGGGGATTTATTATATAATGTGAGGGGGGATTTATTATATAATGTCAGGGGGGATTTATTATATAATGTGAGGGGGGATTTATTATATAGTGTGGGGTGGGGGGGATTTATTATATAATGTGAGGAGGGATTTATTATATAATGTGAGGGGGGATTTATTATATAATGTGTGGGGGTATTTATTATATAATGTGAGGGGGGATTTATTATATAATGTGGGGGGGATTTATTATATAATGTGAGGGGGGATTTATTATATAGTTTGGGGGTGGGGGGGATTTATTATATAATGTGAGGGGGATTTATTATATAGTGTGGGGGGGATTTATTATATAATGTGAGGGGGATTTATTATATAGTGTGGGGGGGATTTATTATATAATATGAGGAGGGATTTATTATATAGTGTGGGGGTGATTTATTATATAATGTGAGGGGGGATATATTATATAGTGTGGGGGGATTTATTATATAATGTGAGGGGGGATTTATTATATAGTGTGGGGGGATTTATTATATAATGTGAGGGGGGATTTATTATATAGTGTGGGGGGGATTTATTATATAATGTGAGGGGGGATTTATTATATAGTGTGGGGGGGATTTATTATATAATGTGAGAGGGGATTTATTATATAATGTGAGGGGGGATTTATTATATAGTGTGGGGGGGATTTATTATATAGTGTGGGGGGATATATTATATAGTGTGGGGGGATTTATTATATAATGTGAGGGGGGATTTATTATATAATGTGAGGGGGGATTTATTATATAATGTGAGGGGGGATTTATTATATAATGTGAGGGGGGATTTATTATATAGTGTGGGAGTGGGGGGGATTTATTATATAATGTGGGTGGGGATTTATTATATAGTGTGGGGGGATTTATTATATAATGTGAGGGGGGATTTATTATATAATGTGAGGGGGGATTTATTATATAGTGTGGGAGTGGGGGGGATTTATTATATAATGTGAGGGGGGATTTATTATATAGTGTGGGGGGATTTATTATATAATGTGGGGGGGGGATTTATTATATAATGTGAGGGGGGATTTATTATATAGTGTGGGAGTGGGGGGGATTTATTATATAATGTGAGAAGGGAGGAAATTATACATGTGAGGGGAGGATAATAATGATTATTATAATCCTCCCCTCACATATATGTAACATCTCCCCCTCACATGTATAATCTGATAACCCCCTCCTCACACTGGTTATCCCCTCACATATATAATATCATAATCAGATTATATGTGAGAGGATTATCCATGTGAGGAGGGGGTTATCAGATTATACATGTGAGGGGGAGATGTTACATATATGTGAGGGGAGGATTATAATAATTATTATCCTCCCCTCACATGCATAATCTGATAATCCCCTCCCCCGTACGTATCCTGTACTGATCCTGAGTTATATCCTGTATTATACTCCAGAGCTGTACTCACTATTCTGCTGGTGGGGTCACTGTGTACATACATTACATTACTTATCCTGTACTGATCCTGAGTTATATCCTGTATTATACTCCAGAGCTGTACTCACTATTCTGCTGGTGAGGTCACTGTGTACATACATTACATTACTTATCCTGTACTGATCCCGAGTGTGTGTGGGATGGGGGTGGGGGTCCGGGGGGACCAAAAAAAATTGCTTGCCCAGGGTCCAATCAAAATTAAAGACGGCCCTGTCCATTATACATACACTGTACAGCAATCATACATCCATTATACATACACTGTACAGCAATCATACATCCATTATACATACACTGTACAGCAATCATACCTCCATTATATATACACTGTACAGCAATCATACCTCCATTATACATACACTGTACAGCAAGCATACCTCCATTATACATACACTGTACAGCAATCATACATCCATTATACATACACTGTTCAGCAAGCATACCTCCATTATACATACACTGTACAGCAATCATACATCCATTATACATACACTGACTGTACAGCAATCATACATTCATTATACATACACTGTACAGCAAGCATACCTCCATTATACATACACTGTACAGCAAGCATACCTCCATTATACATACACTGTACAGCAATCATACCTCCATTATACATACACTGTACAGCAATCATACCTCCATTATACATACACTGTACAGCAAGCATACCTCCATTATACATACACTGTACAGCAATCATACATCCATTATACATACACTGTACAGCAATCATACCTCCATTATATATACACTGTACAGCAATCATACCTCCATTATATATACACTGTACAGCAATCATACATTCATTATACATACACTGTACAGCAATCATACCTCCATTATACATACACTGTACAGCAAGCATACCTCCATTATACATACACTGTACAGCAATCATACATTCATTATACATACACTGTACAGCAATCATACCTCCATTATACATACACTGTACAGCAATCATACCTCCATTATATATACACTGTACAGCAATCATACATCCATTATACTTACACTGTACAGCAATCATACCTCCATTATATATACACTGTACAGCAATCATACATCCATTATACTTACACTGTACAGCAATCATACCTCCATTATACATACACTGTACAGCAATCATACATTCAGTATACATACACTGTACAGCAATCATACCTCCATTATACATACACTGTACAGCAATCATACCTCCATTATACATACACTGTACAGCAATCATACCTCCATTATACATACACTGTACAGCAGTCATACATCCATTATACATACACTGTACAGCAATCATACATCCATTATACATACACTGTACAGCAATCATACATCCATTATATATACACTGTACAGCAATCATACATCCATTATATATACACTGTACATCAGTCATACATCCATTATACATACACTGTACAGCAATCATACATCCATTATACATACACTGTACAGCAATCATACCTCCATTATACATACACTGTACAGCAATCATACATCCATTATACATACACTGTACAGCAATCATACATCCATTATACATACACTGTACAGCAATCATACATCCATTATATATACACTGTACAGCAATCATACATCCATTATACATACACTGTACAGCAATCATACATCCATTATATATACACTGTACATCAGTCATACATCCATTATACATACACTGTACAGCAATCATACATCCATTATACATACACTGTACAGCAATCCTACCACCATTATACATACACTGTACAGCAATCATACATTCATTATACATACACTGTACAGCAATCATACCTCCATTATACATACACTGTACAGCAATCATACATTCATTATACATACACTGTACAGCAATCATACCTCCATTATACATACACTGTACAGCAATCATACCTCCTTTATACATACACTGTACAGCAATCATACCTCCATTATACATACACTGTACAGCAATCATACATTCATTATACATACACTGTACAGCAATCATACCTCCATTATACATACACTGTACAGCAATCATACCTCCATTATACATACACTGTACAGCAATCATACCTCCATTATACATACACTGTACAGCAATCATACCTCCATTATACTTACACTGTACAGCAATCATACATCCATTATACATACACTGTACAGCAATCATACATTCATTATACATACACTGTACAGCAATCATACCTCCATTATACATACACTGTACAGCAATCATACCTCCTTTATACATACACTGTACAGCAATCATACCTCCTTTATACATACACTGTACAGCAATCATACATTCATTATACATACACTGTACAGCAATCATACCTCCATTATACATACACTGTACAGCAATCATACATTCATTATACATACACTGTACAGCAATCATACATCCATTATACATACACTGTACAGCAATCATACATCCATTATACATACACTGTACAGCAATCATACCTCCATTATACATACACTGTACAGCAATCATACCTCCATTATACATACACTGTACAGCAATCATACATCCATTATACATACACTGTACAGCAATCATGCATTCATTATACATACACTGTACAGAAATCATACATCCATTATACATACACTGCCTGTGACTGTACAGCAATCATACATCCAATCCATTATTAATGGATTGGATGTATGATTGCTGTACAGTCACAGTGTATGTATAATGGATGTATGATTTCTGTACAGTGTATGTATAATGAATGCATGATTGCTGTACAGTGTATGTATAATGGATGTATGATTGCTGTACAGTGTATGTATAATGGATGTATGATTGCTGTACAGTCACAGTGTATGTATAATGGAGGTATGATTTCTGTACAGTGTATGTATAATGGAGGTATGATTGCTGTACAGTGTATGTATAATGGAGGTATGATTGCTGTACAGTGTATGTATAATGGAGGTATGATTGCTGTACAGTGTATGTATAATGGAGGTATGATTGCTGTACAGTGTAGGTATAATGGAGGTATGATTGCTGTACAGTGTATGTATAATGGAGGTATGATTGCTGTACAGTGTATGTATAATGGAGGTATGCTTGCTGTACAGTGTATGTATAATGGATGTATGATTTCTGTACAGTGTATGTATAATGGAGGTATGCTTGCTGTACAGTGTATGTATAATGGAGGTATGATTGCTGTACAGTGTATGTATAATGGAGGTATGATTGCTGTACAGTGTATGTATAATGGATGTATGATTTCTGTACAGTGTATGTATAATGGAGGTATGATTTCTGTACAGTGTAGGTATAATGGATGTATGATTGCTGTACAGTCACAGTGTATGTATAATGGAGGTATGATTGCTGTACAGTGTATGTATAATGGAGCCTCCAATCCAAAAAAAAGCCTCCAATCCCAAAAAAGTTTTAATAAAGTTTTTCATTTTGTTTGTATTGATATTTATGAGTGTAGGTATGTTTATGTATGTGTGCATGCAAGCAAGAGTGGGTGTGTATATATATATCACACACACGCGTGCGCTGCGTGAGTTTGTGCTTTAGGGTGCACACCCTAATGCAATAGGCTGCGCACGCCTATGCTCATATCTATCTATCTCATATCTATCTATCTCATATCTATCTATTTATATATATATATATATCTTTCTATTTATCTATCTATCTATCTCATATCTATCTCAGATAGATGAGAGATAGATGAAAGATAGATAGATATGAGAGATAGATAGATAGATGATATATAGATAAATAGATACATAAATATATGGATATATAGATAGATATGAGATAGATAGATAGATATGATATAGATAGATTGATATGATATAGATAGGATATAGAAAGATATATAGATAGATATGAGATAGATAGATGATAGATATATATGATATAGATAGATGGATATTATATAGATAGATTGAAATGATATAGATAGGATATAGAAAGATAGATAGATAGATAAAGAACAATATGATTCAGCACGCCACAAGTTTGCAGAAAATGGTGGTTTATTCCATCATGTGCATAGACTATGCTGCATCATATTGTTCTTTGTCTGGATTAAGGAACCAGTGGACCCAGGTTCCAAGTATGCGGGCACCCCGAATTCTCTCTAATCTCTGGATTTTGGTTGTGCCGTTTTTATTTGTTTTAGATAGATAGATAGAGATAGTATCTATCTATCATCTATTTATCTATCTTTCTATCTATCTATCTCATATCTATCTATATATCCATCTATTTATGTATCTATCTATCTATATATCATCTATCTATCTCTCATATCTATCTATCTTTCATCTATCTATCTCTCATCTATCTGAGATAGATATGAGATAGATAGATAAATAGAAAGATAGATAGATACATAAATAGATAGATGGATATAGATAGATGGATGGATAGATAGATAGATGATTGATAGATAGATAGATCAGTGTTTCCCAACCAGGGGGCCTCCAGCTGTTGCAAAACTACAACTCCCAGTATGCTCATAAAGCCAAAGGAATGCTGGGAGTTGTCATTTTGGAATAGCTAGAGGCCCCCTGATTGGGATACACTTATCTATCTATCTATCTCATATCTATCTATTAATCTATATTATCTAAGTGTTTTATTCCCCCATGTATGTGTGACGTTTCGATAGCATCCCGCCATCTTTATCATACGTACAGTTGTACATTCTGTAGTCTGTGTGACATCACTGTGCTTCATAATAAACTGTGACATCACTGTGCTTCATAATAAACTGTGACATCACTGTGCTTCATAATAAACTGTGACATCACTGTGCTTCATAATAAACGGTGACATCACTGTGCTTCATAATAAACTGTGACATCACTGTGCTTCATAATAAACTGTGACATCACTGTGCTTCATAATAAACTGTGACATCACTGCGCTTCATAATAAACTGTGACATCACTGTGCTTCATAATAAACTGTGACATCACTGTGCTTCATAATAAACTGACATCACTGTGCTTCATAATAAACTGTGACATCACTGTGCTTCATAATAAACTGTGACATCACTGCGCTTCATAATAAACTGTGACATCACTGTGCTACATAATAAACTGTGACATCACTGCGCTTCATAATAAACTGTGACATCACTGCGCTTCATAATAAACTGTGACATCACTGTGCTTCATAATAAACTGTGACATCACTGTGCTTCATAATAAACTGTGACATCACTGCTTCATAATAAACTGTGACATCACTGTGCTTCATAATAAACTGTGACATCACTGTGCTTCATAATAAACTGTGACATCACTGTGCTTCATAATAAACTGTGACATCACTGTGCTTCATAATAAACGGTGACGTCACTGCGCTTCATAATAAACTGTGACGTCACTGCGCTTCATAATAAACTGTGACATCACTGCGCTTCATAATAAACGGTGACATCACTGTGCTTCATAATAAACTGTGACATCACTGCGCTTCATAATAAACTGACATGACTGTGCTTCCTAATAAACTGACATCACTGTGCTTCATAATAAACTGTGACATCACTGTGCTTCATAATAAACTGTGACATCACTGTGCTTCATAATAAACTGTGACATCACTGTGCTTCATAATAAACTGACATCACTGTGCTTCATAATAAACTGTGACATCACTGCTTCATAATAAACTGACATCACTGCGCTTCATAATAAACTGTGACATCACTGTGCTTCATAATAAACTGATATCACTGTGCTTCATAATAAACTGTGACATCACTGTGCTTCATAATAAACTGTGACATCACTGTGCTTCATAACAAACTGTGACATCACTGTGCTTCATAATAAACTGTGACATCACTGTGCTTCATAATAAACTGTGACATCACTGCTTCATAATAAACTGTGACATCACTGCTTCATAATAAACTGTGACATCACTGTGCTACATAATAAACTGTGACATCACTGCTTCATAATAAACTGTGACATCATTGCGCTTCATAATAAACTGACATCACTGTGCTTCATAATAAACTGTGACATCACTGTGCTTCATAATAAACTGTGACATCACTGTGCTTCATAATAAACTGTGACATCACTGTGCTTCATAATAAACTGTGACATCACTGTGCTTCATAATAAACTGTGACATCACTGCGCTTCATAATAAACTGTGACATCACTGTGCTTCATAACAAACTGACATCACTGTGCTTCATAATAAACTGTGACATCACTGTGCTTCATAATATACTGTGACATCACTGTGCTTCATAATAAACTGTCATCACTGTGCTTCATAATATACTGTGACATCACTGTGCTTCATAATAAACTGTGACATCACTGTGCTTCATAATAAACTGTGACATCACTGTGCTTCATAACAAACTGTGACATCACTGTGCTTCATAATAAACTGTGACATCACTGTGCTTCATAATAAACTGACATCACTGTGCTACATAATAAACTGTGACATCACTGTGCTACATAATAAACTGTGACATCACTGTGCTTCATAATAAACTGTGACATCACTGTGCTACATAATAAACTGTGACATCACTGCTTCATAATAAACTGTGACATCACTGTGCGTTATAATAAACTGACATCACTGCTTCATAATAAACTGTGACATCACTGTGCTTCATAATAAACTGTAACATCACTGTGCTTCATAATAAACTGTGACATCACTGCTTCATAATAAACTGTGACATCACTGTGCTTCATAATAAACTGTGACATCACTGTGCTTCATAATAAACTGTGACATCACTGCGCTTCATAATAAACTGTGACATCACTGCGCTTCATAATAAACTGTGACATCACTGCGCTTCATAATAAACTGTGACATCACTGTGTTTCATCCTGTAATTTGATGTCACTGTGTATAACAACCCTGTAGTGACATCACAGTTTATTATTCTTGAATGCTGACTTCACTGTGTATATTTTTCCGGTACAATGACATCACTGTATAGTTACCCTCTACTGTGACAACACTGCGTTTATTAACCCTGTATTGGCAAAACTGTTTATTGTCCCTGTACAGAGACATTACTGTTTATATTAACTCTGAACTGTGATGTCACTGTATATATTAACTCTGAACTGTGATGTCACTGTATATATTAACTCTGAACTGTGATGTCACTGTGCATATTTACCCTGTATTGTCACTCGCAGTGCAAGGAAAATATGTACAGTGGCATTAGGGTATACAGGCTTAATATATACAGTGATGTCACAGTGCAGTGTAAGTATCAACAGTGATGTTGCAGTATAGAGATAACACACAGTGATGTTATAGTTCAGAGATAATATACACAGTAATGTCACAGTACAGGGATAATATACACAGTGATGTCACAGTACAGGGATAATATACACAGTGATGTCACAGTACAGGGATAATATACACAGTGATGTCACAGTACAGGGATAATACACAGTGATGTCACAGTACATGGATAATACACAGTGATGTCACAGTGCAAGAATAATACACAGTGATGTCACAGTACAGGGATAATACACAGTGATGTTATAGTTCAGAGATAATATACACAGTGATGTTATAGTACAGGGATAATATACACAGTGATGTCACAGTACAGGGATAATATACACAGTGATGTCACAGTACAGGGATAATACACAGTGATGTCACAGTACAGGGATAATACACAGTGATGTCACAGTGCAAGAATAATACACAGTGATGTCACAGTACAGGGATAATACACAGTGATGTCACAGTACAGGGATAATACACAGTGATGTCACAGTACAGGGATAATACACAGTGATGTCACAGTACAGGGATAATACACAGTGATGTCACAGTACAGGGATAATACACAGTGATGTCACAGTACAGGGATAATATACACAGTGATGTCACAGTACAGGGATAAGACACAGTGATGTCACAGTACAGGGATAAGACACAGTGATGTCACAGTACAGGGATAACACACACAGTGATGTCACAGTACAGGGATAATACACACAGTGATGTCACAGTACAGGGATAATACACACAGTGATGTCACAGTACAGGGATAATACACACAGTGATGTCACAGTACAGGGATAATACACACAGTGATGTCACAGTACAGGGATAATACACACTGGGATGTGTACAGCTGGTATCTACCACTATAAGGCCAGTGTATGTGGGAGTATTGGTATTTGTAAAATGTATACAATTGGTGTTAGTCGGTCATTAGTCAGTCACAATGGTAGTCGTGGTCATGGTGTGGCAGTATTATTTGTTTCTTGCTAGTAACGCACACAACTAACAGTAAGCACCTTTTGTCTGGAGGTGCTGACCATTTTTATTTTTTTGTACTGGTATTATCAGTAATATTGGTGTCAGTAACAGTATGACCATAATATGTATGATGACAATATTTCCTCCCTGTATGCTGATATTATTGGTATTATTTGTCTCAGTATACAGGATTTGGTCAGTTACAGTATGATGGTAATATGTATGGTGATAATATTCCTCCTTGTATACTGATATTATTTGTAATATTAGTCTCAGTATACAGGATTTGGTCAGTTACAGTATGATGGTAATATGTATGGTGATAATATTCCTCCCTGTATACTGGTATTATTTGTAATATTAGTCTCAGTATACAGGATTTTGTCAGTTACAGTATGATGGTAATATGTATGGTGATAATATTCCTCCTTGTATACTGATATTATTTGTAATATTAGTCTCAGTATACAGGATTTGGTCAGTTACAGTATGATGGTAATATGTATGGTGATAATATTCCTCCTTGTATACTGGTATTATTTGTAATATTTGTCTCAGTATACAGGATTTGGTCAGTTACAGTATGATGGTAATATGTATGGTGATAATATTCCTCCTTGTATACTGATATTATTTGTAATATTAGTCTCAGTATACAGGATTTGGTCAGTTACAGTATGATGGTAATATGTATGGGGATAATATTCCTCCTTGTATACTGATATTATTTGTAATATTAGTCTCAGTATACAGGTCACTGTTCGCACTAGCGTCTAGCTCACCGGTGCGGCATGGAGCCGCTTTGCCTGCACACCCTGGAATTAAAGCATGAAGTCTTGCAAAAGATTGGGGAGCTGCCTGTAATTTTTCTACATCGTTGCGATTGGATGAACTGTCTTTACCTATATTACATGAGCACCACCATATTACAAGCCTGTGCTGTCTGATACTTTAGAGTCCGGATTATAGGACCAACGTATTTTTAGTGAACCACACAATACAGGTAGTGCCGGCACGCTTCTATCTACACATATATTACTTATGTTAATGTTTGACAGGGAACTGGCCAAAAAATAAGTGACATCACTTCTTCTCCACGTAGACACATGCTGAAGCTGCCTTTGAAGTCAATGAGATCTTCATGGTCCCCCGATGCTGCCCTTGGCTTGGATATAATTTGCACGTGCAATGTATAAATGTGGTGTTGTTATAATTGCCCCCCCTACTTTTGTCCTGGCCCCCAGTGTGCCCCCCCCAAAAAAATTTGAAAGCTGGAGACGCCACTGGGTCTTCTCTCTTTAGAGGCCACCCCCCACCCCACATAACAGCCCCCCACATGCAGGGCCGGATTAACATAGGGGCGGATGGAGCTGCCGCTCCAGGCCCCTACATGAAAATAGGCCCAGTGGCCTGCACAGACGGCCCGCATAGGCCGCCCGGCACCCATGATAAATATGATAACAGAAAAAGAGGGCCGGCCCTGCTTCTTACTTACGGCCCTGGGTCACTGCAGGCCGCTGCAGCACTGTTTTCTTTTTATAAATAGTTAGCCTCCGGCCCTTTAAGGTGAGTGCAGGGGCCGTGGCCGCAATGCATCTCTGGGAAGAGAGCAGAGGGACGCTCCTCCCCCTCCCCCCACACTCCTCTGTGTGCAGGCTGCAGCCCTATTGGAGCAGGCAGGTTCTTTGCTTCCTGCTCCATTGCTGACTACATCACCCGCCCGCGCTGAAGGGGAACAGGAAGACTTCCCCTGCCCACCGCTGCGGCCCCCTATACAACAGGTAATTTTCTGGGAGGAAAAGGTTGAGGGGCAAATTGCTGTTTGGGGGGTCAGTGGGAGTTAAATGGGCAATTTCTTAATGTTTCCAGACCAGGGTGCCTCCAGCAGTTTTAAAAATACAACTCCCAGCATGCCTTTGGCTGTCCAGACATGCTGGGAGTTGTAGTTTTGCAACACTTTATCTATCTATCTCCTATCTATCTATCTATCTATCTATCTATCATATCTATCTATCTCATATCTATCTATCTATCTCATATCTATCTCCTATCTATCTATCATATCTATCTATCTATCTATCTATCTATCTCATATCTATCTATCTATCTCATATCTATCTATCTATCTCATATCTATCTATCTATCTCATATCTATCTATCTATCTCATATCTATCTATCTATCTCATATCTATCTATCTCATATCTATCTATCTATCTATCATATCTATCTCATATCTATCTATCTATCTCATATCTATCTCTTATCTATCTCTCTATCTATCTATCTAATTTCTATCTTATATCTCAGTGTTTGCTGACCATGGTGCCTCCAGCTGTTGCAAAACTATAACTCCCAGCATGCCTTTGGCTGCCCAGACATGCTGGGAGTTGTAGTTTTGCAACACTTTATCTATCTATCTCCTATCTATCTATCTATATCATATTTATCTATCTCATATCTATCTCATATCTATCTATCTATCTATCTCATATCTATCAATTTCTCATATCTATCTATCTATCTATCTATCTCCTATCTATCTCCTATCTATCTATCTCAGTGTTTGCTGACCATGGTGCCTCCAGCTGTTGCAAAACTATAACTCCCAGCATGCGTTTGGCTTTCCAGGCATGCTGAAAGTTATAGTTTAGCAACAGCTGGAGGGAAACACTGATCTATCTATGTATCTAATATCTATATTATATCTGTGTTTCCAATATACCATTGTACCCAGTATACCAGTGTACCCAGTGATACAGTGTACCCAATATACCAGTGTACCCAATATACCAGTGTACCCAGTGATAGTGTTCCCAATATACCAGTGTACCCAATATACCAGTGTTCCCAATGTACCAGTATACCCAATATACCAGTATATCCAATATACCAGTGTACCCAGTGATAGTGTTCCCAATATACCAGTATATCCAATATACCAGTGTACCCAGTGATACAGTGTTCCCAATATACCAGTGTACCCAATATACCAGTGTACCCAATATACCAGTGTACCCAGTGATACAGTGTTCCCAATATACCAGTGTACCCAGTGATACAGTGTACCCAATATACCAGTATACCCAATATACCAGTGTACCCAATATACCAGTGTACCCAGTGATATAGTGTACCCAATATACCAGTGTACCCAATATACCAGTGTACCCAATATACCAGTGTACCCAGTGATACAGTGTACCCAATATACCAGTGTACCCAGTGATACAGTGTACCCAATATACCAGTGTACCCAATATACCAGTGTACCCAATATACCAGTGTACCCAGTGATAGTGTACCCAATATACCAGTGTACTCAGTGATACAGTGTACCCAATATACCAGTATACCCAATATACCAGTGTACCCAATATATCAGTGTACCCAGTGATATAGTGTACCCAATATACCAGTGTACCCAATATACCAGTGTACCCAGTGATACAGTGTACCCAATATACCAGTGTACCCAGTGATACAGTGTACCCAATATACCAGTGTACCCAATATACCAGTGTACCCAATATACCAGTGTACCCAGTGATAGTGTACCCAGTGATAGTGTACCCAATATACCAGTGTACCCAATATACCAGTGTACCCAATATACCAGTGTACCCAATATACCAGTATACCCAATATACCAGTGTACCCAATATACCAGTGTACCCAGTGATAGTGTTCCCAATATACCAGTGTACCCAATATACCAGTGTACCCAGTGATACAGTGTACCCAATATACCAGTGTACCCAATATACCAACAGGGGTGTGGAAATATAAAAAAAAACTACTTGTCCAAGGGACTAAAGCGGAACACAATCTACTTGTCCCTCAAGAAAATCCACTTGTCCTGGTAGATAAAATAATTTTCACCAAAATAGTCTGATCCCCCCCACTAGACCACCAGGGATGGATATAAGATCCTTTAGACACTGCTGACAGCGGTGATCTAATGGGTTAATAGGTGATGGCAGTATGTCAGGATATTAGCGGGGGGAGAGCTGTAGATCCTCTTACCCCCCAGACAAGACCAGAAAAGTCTACATGTTACTTTTTGATCCTTATAAAAAATGTCTAATATGAAGTGACCAAAAATGAACAATTCTGGACTATTTCTTTACATTTACACCGTTCCCCGTACGGTTTAATTAACATTATATTTTAATAGTCTGGACATTTCCACATGCAGCGATACCACTTATGTTTATTTTTGTACATTATTTTTATTTAAAGAAAATTGGAAACTTTTATTAGGAAAGGGGCTTATTCACATATATTCGCACTTTTTAAAATATTTTAATCACTTTTTTTCAGTTTTTATGTTACTGGGGGGGGGGGGTTCTGCTTCTCCAGTTTATATGGTGCATTTTGTGTCAGAAAATGCTGGAAGTTGCATTTAGTTACTAGATAACTACAACTCCCAGCATGCCCTGATGTAGTCTATGGTTCTGTGGGTGTTGCAGCAGGTTGCACTGTATAGTAGGACAGTTAAGGTTATTGTGTAACATGCTGGGAGTTGTAGTTTTGGTTTGTGTCAGCTGCAGAGCCATAGTCTGTGTCAAGGAATACTGGGAATTACAGTTAGTAACTACAACACCCAGCATGCCCTGATGCAGCCTATAGCTCTGCAGCTGACCCGAACAAAAACTACAACTCCCAGCATGTTACACTTTATAGTTCTACAGTTTAGGTTATGGTCCAACATGCTGGGAGTTGTAGTTTTGGTTCAGGCGTGTTTGTCTGCATCCGTGGGGCTCTTGGTTGGCGGGTGAGTATGAAGGGGGGATTCTGGGGGTGCAATTTAGTGCGGGGGCCACTAAAAATAAATAAAATGAGATGGTACAACTGCCCTAATGCCCGACGTGACAGTCCGCTCCTATACAAAACATTCATACATACACATCATACATACACCAGCCACTGCCCCCCCACATCATACATACACCCCCCCCGCATCATACATTACATACACACATACACTCACACCATACATATACTCCATACATATACACACATCATACATACACCAGCCACTGCCCCCATATCATACATACACACACACCCCCGCATCATACATTACATACACACATACACTCACACCATACATATACACCATACATATACACACATCATACATACACCTGCCGCTGCCCCCATATCATACATACACCCCCTCCGCATCATACATTACATACACACACACTCACACCATACATATACTCCATACATATACACACATCATACATACACCTGCCACTGCCCCCCCACATCATACATCACATACACTCACACCATACATATACACCATACATATACACACATCATACATACACCAGCCACTGCCCCCATATCATACATACACCCCCCCCCCCCCCCCGCATCATACATTACATACACACATACACTCACACCATACATATACTCCATACATATACACACATCATACATACACCAGCCACTGCCCCCCCACATCATACATCACATACATACACATCACACTTAGACATTATACACACATCATACATTACATACACATCACACATAGACATTATACACACATTATACATTACATACACATCACACAGACATCATACACACATTATACATTACATACACATCACACATAGACATCATACACACAGTATACATTACATACACATCACACATAGACATCATACACACAGTATACATTACATACACATCACACATAGACATCATACACACATTATACATTACATACACATCACACATAGACATCATACACACAGTATACATTACATACACATCACACATAGACATCATACACACATTATACATTACATACACATCACACATAGACATCATACACACAGTATACATTACATACACATCACACATAGACATCATATACACATCATACATTACATACACATCACACATAGACATCATACACACATTATACATTACATACACATCACACATAGACATTATACACACATCATACATTACATACACATCACACATAGACATTATACACACATTATACATTACATACACATCACACATAGACATCATACACACAGTATACATTACATACACATCACACATAGACATCATACACACATACACTCACACCATACATATCCACCAGTGTTTCCCAACCAGGGTGCCTCCAGCTGTTGCAAAACTACAACTCCCAGCATGCCCAGGGCATGCTGGGAGTTGTAGTTTTGCAACAGCTGGAGGCCCCCTGGTTGGTAAACACTGATATACACCATCCTCCCCCATCATACATCACATACACATCACACATACACTCACACCATACATATACAAGCACCCTTCCTGCCGCCGCCTGCATTCTTGGTCTCCTCACCTGAGCCGCCATGAGTGGACATCAGAGCTGTAGTCCCGGCCGGTGTGAGGTGACATTTCCGTCCTCCCCCTCCCCTCCCCCGCTCTGTGTTTACCCCGTGCAAACAAGCAACCGCCCCGTGGTGGATTAGGTCCTGTCTAGACAGAGCAGGGGGAGGGGAGGGATAGAGCTGAGTGCGGGGGATGGAGCTGTGCACGGAGCTGTCTACATCCTCTCTCTCACCCTGCTGTGTCTTCTGAGCTCCGTCCATCCTCCGGGAGGGGAGATAAGGGGGCTCTGCAGTCAGCTGGAGGCCGCCGCCCCCTCCATATACTCTGAGCGCTGGTGTGAGGTGGAGACTTCCATCGGCTCCTGCACCTCACACCGACATTAAAGAAAAATAAGGGGGAAGTCTGTCTGTCCCTGCCCGATACAGGGCTAAATCTATAAACAATTCACCTGCCCGGTGCCCAAAACTACTTGTCCCGGGCGTCGGGCTATAGGATTTCCACATCCCTGTACCAGTGTACCCAATATACCAGTGTACCCAGTGATAGTGTTCCCAATATACCAGTATACCCAATATACCAGTGTACTCAGTGATATAGTGTACCCAATATACCAATGTACCCAGTGATATAGTGTACCCAGTGATAGTGTTCCCAATATACCAGTGTACCCAATATACCAGTGTACTCAGTGATATAGTGTACCCAATATACCAGTGTACCCAATATACCAGTGTACCCAGTGATAGTGTTCCCAATATACCAGTATACCCAATATACCAGTGTACCCAGTGATAGTGTTCCCAATATACCAGTATACCCAATATACCAGTGTACCCAGTATACCAGTGTACCCAGTGATAGTGTTCCCAATATACCAGTATACCCAATATACCAGTGTACCCAATATACCAGTGTACCCAGTGATAGTGTTCCCAATATACCAGTATACCTAATATACCAGTGTACTCAGTGATATAGTGTACCCAATATACCAGTGTACCCAGTGATATAGTGTACCCAATATACCAGTGTACCCAATATACCAGTGTACCCAGTGATAGTGTTCCCAATATACCAGTATACCCAATATACCAGTGTACTCAGTGATATAGTGTACCCAATATACCAGTGTACCCAGTGATAGTGTTCCCAATATACCAGTGTACCCAGTGATACAGAGCCCCACGGATGCACGCAAACACGCCCGAACCAAAACTACAACTCCCAGCATGTTGGACCATAACCTAAACTGTAGAACTATAAAGTGTAACATGCTGGGAGTTGTAGTTTTTGTTCGGGTCAGCTGCAGAGCTATAGGCTACATCAGGGCACGCTGGGTGTTGTAGTTACTAACTGTAATTCCCAGTATTCCTTGACACAGACTATGGCTCTGCAGCTGACACAAACCAAAACTACAACTCCCAGCATGTTACACAATAACCTTAACTGTCCTACTATACAGTGCAACCTGCTGCAACACCCACAGAACCATAGGCTACATCAGGGCATGCTGGGAGTTGTAGTTATCTAGTAACTAAATGCAACTTCCAGCATTTTCTGACACAAAATGCACCATATAAACTGGAGAAGCAGAACCCCCCTCCCCCCCCCAGTAACATAAAAACTGAAAAAAAAGTGATTAAAATATTTTAAAAAGTGCGAATATATGTGAATAAGCCCCTTTCCTAATAAAAGTTTCCAATTTTCTTTAAATAAAAATAATGTACAAAAATAACCATAAGTGGTATCGCTGCATGTGGAAATGTCCAGACTATTAAAATATAATGTTAATTAAACCGTACGGGGAACGGTGTAAATGTAAAAAAATAGTCCAGAATTGTTCATTTTTGGTCACTTCATATTAGACATTTTTTATAAGGATCAAAAAGTAACATGTAGACTTTTCTGGTCTTGTCTGGGGTGTAAGAGGATCTACAGCTCTCCCCCCGCTAATATCCTGACATACTGCCATCACCTATTAACCCATTAGATCACCGCTGTCAGCAGTGTCTAAAGGATCTTATATCCATCCCTGGTGGTCTAGTGGGGGGGATCAGACTATTTTGGTGAAAATTATTTTATCTACCAGGACAAGTGGATTTTCTTGAGGGACAAGTAGATTGTGTTCCGCTTTAGTCCCTTGGACAAGTAGTTTTTTTTATATTTCCACACCCCTGTGTACGTATGATAAAGATGGCGGGATGCTATCGAAACGTCACACATACATGGGGGAATAAAACACTTAGATAATATAGATTAATAGATAGATATGATATAGATAGATATGAGATAGATAGATAGATAGATAGATAGATAGATAGATAAGTGTATCCCAATCAGGGGGCCTCTAGCTATTCCAAAATGACAACTCCCAGCATGTCTTTGGCTTTATGAGCATACTGGGAGTTGTAGTTTTGCAACAGCTGGAGGCCCCCTGGTTGGGAAACACTGATCTATCTATCAATCATCTATCTATCCATCCATCTATCTATATCCATCTATCTATTTATGTATCTATCTATCTTTCTATTTATCTATCTATCTATCTATCTCAGATAGATGAGAGATAGATAGATAGATAGATGAAAGATAGATAGATGGATGGATAGATAGATAGATAGATGAAAGATAGATAGATATGAGAGATAGATAGATAGATGATATATAGATAGATAGATACATAAATAGATGGATATATAGATAGATATGAGATAGATAGAAAGATAGATAAATAGATGATAGATAGATACTATCTCTTTCTATCTATCTATCTAAAACTAAGAAAAACGGCACAACCAAAATCCAGAGATTAGAGAGAATTCGGGGTGCCCGCATACTTGGAACCTGGGTCCACTGGTTCCTTAATCCAGACAAAGAACAATATGATGCAGCATAGTCTATGCACATGATGGAATAAACCACCATTTTCTGCAAACTTGTGGCGTGCTGAATCATATTGTTCTTTATCTATCTATCTTTCTATATCCTATCTATATCATTTCAATCTATCTATATCATATCCATCTATCTATCTATATCATATCTATCTATCATCTATCTATCTCATATCTATCTATATATCTTTCTATATCCTATCTATATCATATCAATCTATCTATATCATATCTATCTATCATCTATCTATCTATCTCATATCTATCTATATAGCCATATATTTATGTATCTATTTATCTATATATCATCTATCTATCTATCTCTCATATCTATCTATCTTTCATCTATCTCTCATCTATCTGAGATAGATATGAGATAGATAGATAAATAGAAAGATAGATATGAGATAGATAGATATGAGATAGATATGAGAGATAAATAGATATGAGATAGATACATAAATAGATAGATAGATAGATATGAGATAGATAGATATGAGAAAGATAGATAGATAGATAGATAGATATGAGATAGATAGGAGATAGATAGATAGATAGGAGATAGATAGATAGATAGATAGATAGATAGATAGATATGATATAGATAGATATGAGATAGATGGATATATAGATAGATAATAGATAGATGATTGATAGATAGATCAGTGTTTCCCAACTAGGGGGGCCTCCAGCTGTTGCAAAACTATAACTCCCAGTATGCTCAAAAAGCCAAAGGAATGCTGGGAGTTGTAGTTTTGCAACAGCTGGAGGCCCCCTGGTTGGGAAACTGATCTATCTATATCATATCCATCTATCTCCTATCTAATCTATCATCTATCTGTCTATATCATATCTATCATCTATCTATATCATATCTATCATCTATCTATCTATATCATATCTATGTATCTATCTATCTATCTATCATCTATCTATCCATCTATTTATGTATCTTTCTATATATCATCTATCTATCTATATATCATCTATCTATCTCATATCTATCTATCTATCTATTCCAGCAATAAGTCCAGCAGCACTCACGGGATCAAGTAAAAAACACAGCAGTGTTTATTAAACCATGTATAAATGCAACGTTTCAGTGATATCCACCACCTTTTTCAAGCATCTATCTATCTATATATCTTCTATCTACCTATCTCATATCTATCTCATATCTATCTATCTATCTTCTATCTACCTATCTATCTCTCATATCTATCTATCTTTGATCTATCTATTTCTCATCTATCTATCTCTCATCTATCTGAGTTAGATAGATAGATATGAGAAAAATAGATAGATAGATATGAGATAGATAGATAGATAGATAGATAGATAGATAGATATGAGAAAGATAGATAGATAGACAGATAGATGCATGGATGGATGGATGGATATGAGATAGATAGGAGATAGATAGATAGATATGAGATAGATAGGAGATAGATAGATAGATAGATATGAGATAGATAGGAGATAGACAGATAGATAGATAGATAGATATGAGATAGATAGATAGATAGATATGAGATAGATAGATATGAGATAGATAGATATGAGAAAGATAGATATGAGAAAGATAGATAGATATGAGATAGATAGATATGAGATAGATAGATATGAGATAGATAGATATGAGATAGATAGATATGAGATAGATGGATATATAGATAAATAGATAGATGATTGATAGATAGATCCGTGTTTCCCAACTAGGGGGGCCTCCAGCTGTTGCAAAACTACAACTCCCAGTATGCTCATAAAGCCAAAGGAATGCTGGGAGTTGTAGTTTTGCAACAGCTGGAGGCCCCCTGGTTGGGAAACTGATCTATCTATATCATATCCATCTATCTCCTATCTATCTATCTATCTATCTATCATCTATCTGTCTATATCATATCTATCATCTATCTATATCATATCTATGTATCTATCATCTATCTATCTGTCTATATCATATCTATCATCTATCTATCTATATCATATCTATCTATCTATCATCTATCTATCTATCATCTATCTATCTATCATCTATATATCATCTCTCTATCTATATATCATCTATCTATCTATCTATCTTCTATCTACCTATCTCATATCTATCTCATATCTATCTATCTATCTATATATCTTCTATCTACCTATCTATCTCTCATATCTATCTATCTTTGATCTATCTATTTCTCATCTATCTATCTCTCATCTATCTGAGTTAGATAGATAGATATGAGAAAAATAGATAGATAGATATGAGATAGATAGATAGATAGGAGATAGATAAATAGATCAGTGTTTCCCAACCTGAGGGCCTCCAGCTGTTGCAAAACTACAACTCCCAGTATGCTCATAAAGCCAAAAGAATGCTGGGAGTTGTAGTTTTGCAACAGCTGGAGGCCCCCTGGTTGGGAAACTGATCTATCTATATCATATCCATCTATCTCCTATCTATCTATCTAATCTATCATCTATCTATCTGTCTATATCATATCTATCATCTATCTATATCATATCTATGTATCTATCATCTATCTATCAATCTGTCTATCTATCATCTATCTATCCATTTATTTATGTATCTTTCTATATATCATCTCTCTATCTATATATCATCTATCTATCTCATATCTATCTCATATCTATCTATCTATATATCATCTATCTACCTATCTATCTCATATCTATCTATCTATATATCATCTATCTACCTATCTATCTCTCATATCTATCTATCTTTGATCTATCTATTTCTGATCTATCTATCTCTCATCTATCTGAGTTAGATAGATAGATATGAGAAAGATAGATAGATAGATAGATAGATATGAGATAGATAGATAGATAGATAGACATGAGAAATATAGATAGACAGATAGATGCATGGATGGATGGATATGAGATAGATAGATAGATAGATAGATAGATGATTGATAGATAGGAGATAGATATGAGATAGATAGATAGGAGATAGATAGATAGATAGGAGATAGATAGATAGGAGATAGATAGATAGATAGGAGATTGATAGATAGATAAATAGATCAGTGTTTCCCAACCTGAGGGCCTCCAGCTGTTGCAAAACTACAACTCCCAGTATGCTCATAAAGCCAAAGGAATGCTGGGAGTTGTAGTTTTGCAACAGCTGGAGGCCCCCTGGTTGGGAAACACTGAACTACCTCCCACTGTCTCCCGAACTACAACTTTCTCCCTCTCCCCCAAGCAAGTTACTTACTTTAAAAGGGCAGCATGAGCAGTGGGCAGGTAAGTCTTCATACTGGTGGTGTCCGGGCCTGTATACACACAGCGGGCCTGCTCCACAAGGTCCAGTATACAGGGGAGAGGGGGAGGAGCTTCCTGTCTGCTCTTCCCAGTCTGCATAGCGCGGCCCCTGCGTGGTGACAGGGCTGCAGGCTGAAGGTTTATATAAAAAAGATGGCTCCGGGGGGGCGGGGGCTCGGGCCCCTTACTGGTGAACTAGCTGTACCCCCTGATAGCCATGAGAGCTGCTAGTGACCTACTGCTGCTAGGGGGGGCACAAGGGGGGGCCAATCATGATGTAGGGGGGGCCGTGGCCCCCTCTGCCCCCCCCCCCCCCCCCCCCCTAGAGACGCCACTGAGAAGACCTGCTGTTACTACTTTGTAAGAGAGGGCACTTTGGTTTTCTTTTATTGCAATTTAAGTTGTTAGTTAATGAAAAATAATAAATATTGTTTTATATATAACTACAGTTAAGGGGAATGTTTTATCAGTTATTCTGCCTAAACATCGGGCAGCATAAAACTGGTGCAGACATCACGATCCCAGGACACCAGGAAAAACACTGAGACACTCGGTCATTCAGAGTCATCTTAGATTGAAAATCCTGCTGAAACCCCGGAAATGAGTCCCTGGGGCTGGTCCCAGCGGGGCGGGTGACGCATCTCTCCCTATGCCAATGGTCTCCAAACTGTGGACCTCCAGCTGTTGCTTAACTAAAACTCCCAGCAAAACTACAACTCCCAGCATGCCCAGACCATTTTTGGAACAACTAGCAGTCCACAGTTTGTAGCCCTAGTCCCTATACAGTTACATTCCTGGCTTCTGCACTACTACTGGAATTGTGTTCCTGGTATCTGGCACTTCCGGGTCAGGTGACGTCATATAACTAGCCATCCAATCAGAGGCTGAGGCTGGACATTGCTTCGGCCCATAACTGAATGAGCAGCTGTGTAACGTCACCTAACCCAGAAGCGCTGGACACTGGGAACTGAATTTCGTGATTCTGGCGGTAGCGCAAGAGCAAGGAAGAGAGGGTTTTTTTATACTATCTTCCCCAAGCGTTAATACCACATTTCTGCCACAACATAGCTTTCTTATGGAGGCCTGGCAAATCAAATGTCAGGCTTCCCTGTCCCTTCCCTGCTGCCGGCGGCTGCCACAATGACACAATGCTGTGGGGCTGGTATGATCATTTTTTCAGGGTTGGTTTTTAGCCCCAGTTCTGCCCTGGGTGGAGAGAGATATATCTAGCTAAGGCTGCATTCACACCACAATTGTTACAAACCGGATCTGGCTGGGAGATGTGAAAACCAGGCGCTCCCGTATCTCAGCCGGACCCGGACCACATCTCGTTTGAAGGAGCCGACCGGAGTCAGATAATGACTCCAGTCGGATCAGTTTTGCCCCGTATCCAGATTTGTGACCGTACTTAAAACTGTAGTATACCACGGTTTTAAGTCTGGTCACAAAACCGGATATGGGGCAAAAATAAGCCGACCGGAGTCACTATTTGACTCCGGTCGGCTCATTCAAATGAGATGAGATGGGGGCCGGGTCCGGCTGAGATACGGGAGTGCCTGGTTTTCACATATCCCTATCGGATCCGGTCCCGTATGTAACAATCGTGGGGTGAATACAGCCTAATGTGGAATGGAGGTAGAAGTGGGAAGAAGCCTGCCTACCTACCTAATATATTAAGGCTGAACATTTACTTAGCTAAGAAGGGGAGAGGGAAGGGGGGCACCTTTGTAGTGTTGGTATCTATCTGTATATGATCACTGTATGGAGTTAACCTTGGTCTTTGCCTAGTGGATTTTTTTCAGTAGCAGTGCGGGGATATTAGTCATTCTGCGGTGATACTGGTCATGATGTGGCGGTATTACTTGTCCCTTGTATACTGATATTGATAATTTCAATGTCAGTTCACAGGATTTGGTCAGTAACAGTATGACGGTAATATGTATGGTGATAATATTCCTCCTTGTATACTGGTAATATTGGTCTCAGTATACAGGATTTGGCTAGTAACAGTATGATGGTAATATGTATGGGGATAATATTCCTCCTTGTATACTGGTATTATTGGTAATATTACTCTCAACATACAGGATTTGGTCAGTAACAGTATCATGGTAATATGTATGGTGATAATTTTCCTCCTTGTATACTGGCATTATTGTTAATATTGCTATCAATATACCGGATTTTCACATATAGCCTTTTTAAAACATTGCTGCCATTTTTCATTATAAGCAGGGCCGGTGTTATGGCGGGGCAAACCAGGCAATTGCCTAGGGCCCCCATCCCCCAGGGGTCCTGCCGTCTGCTCAGTAGGGGGGGGGGGCAACTGTTATAAAGTGGCCGCAGCGTTGGCTTCTTGTTAAAGATTAGCAGGGGGGCCACTTTAAAACAGTGATCAGCTCCGGGCCCCGTGCCCGCAGGGGGGCCCCGTCACATTCGGGACATCCCTGTGTCCCGAAAAATCTTTTCAGGCCACAAGGATGCCCCGTTTACTTCATAGCGGCCCCGCGTTAACTTTAAAAACGCTGGGGCCGTTGGGAGGAAGCGCACGCAGTGACGGCACTGAAGTCACGTGCGTGCGCCCATAGCAACAGTACAGCAGAGCGCAGCAGTGAGGAGGACGTGCGGGTATGGTAAGTGACCTGCGGTCATCTTCAGTGTTCCGACCGCCGCTCCCGGGATGGCCCATAGGCCATAGCAGTAGATCGTGACCGGGATGGCCCATAGGCCATAGCAGTAGATCGTGATCCAGGAGCGGTGGTCGGAATACTCAAGTGGGGCAGTAAACAGGCATACAGCCTCCAGCCATACATTGTATATGGCTGAAGGCTGTATGTCTGTAGGGGAACATTAGTTGCACTATAATTCCACCACATTTGGTGCAGTATAGTTCCCCCACATTAAGTGCAGTCACTTAATGTGGGGAACTATACTGCACCAAATGTGGTGGAATTATAGTGCACCTAATGTGGGGGAACTATACTGAACCTAATGTGGGGAATTATACTGCACCTAATGTGGGGGAACTATACTGCACCTAATGTGGGGAATTATACTGCACCTAATGTGAGGGAACTATACTGCACCTAATGTGGGGGAACTATACTGCACCTAATGTGGGGGAACTACTGTATACTGCACCTAATGTGGGGAAACTACTGTACTTCACCTAATGTGGGGAACTACTGTATACTGCACCTAATGTGGGGAACTACTGTATACTGCACCTAATGTGGGAGGACTACTGTATACTGCACCTAATGTGGGGCAACTACTGTATACTGCACCTAATGTGGGGCAACTACTGTATACTGCACCTAATGTGGGGAAACTACTGTACTTCACCTAATGTGGGGAACTACTGTATACTGCACCTAATGTGGGGGGACTACTGTATACTGCACCTAATGTGGGGGGACTACTGTATACTGCACCTAATGTGGGAGGACTACTGTATACTGCACCTAATGTGGGAGGACTACTGTATACTGCACCTAATGTGGGGCAACTACTGTATACTGCACCTAATGTGGGGCAACTACTGTATACTGCACCTAATGTGGGGGGACTACTGTATACTGCACCTAATGTGGGGGGACTACTGTATACTGCACCTAATGTGGGGAACTACTGTATACTCCACCTAATGTGGGGGGACTATTGTATACTGCACCTAATGTGGGAAACTACTGTATACTGCACCTAATGTGGGGAACTACTGTATACTGCACCTAATGTGGAGGGACTACTGTATACTGCACCTAATGTGGTGGGGCAGTAAACAGGCATACAGCCTCCAGCCATACATTGTATATGGCTGAAGGCTGTATGTCTGTAGGGGAACATTAGTTGCACTATAATTCCACCACATTTGGTGCAGTATAGTTCCCCCACATTAAGTACAGTCACTTAATGTGGGGAACTATACTGCACCAAATGTGGTGGAATTATAGTGCACCTAATGTGGGGGAACTATACTGAACCTAATGTGGGGAATTATACTGCACCTAATGTGGGGGAACTATACTGCACCTAATGTGGGGAATTATACTGCACCTAATGTGAGGGAACTATACTGCACCTAATGTGGGGGAACTATACTGCTCCTAATGTGGGGGAACTACTGTATACTGCACCTAATGTGGGGAAACTACTGTACTTCACCTAATGTGGGGAACTACTGTATACTGCACCTAATGTGGGGAACTACTGTATACTGCACCTAATGTGGGAGGACTACTGTATACTGCACCTAATGTGGGGCAACTACTGTATACTGCACCTAATGTGGGGCAACTACTGTATACTGCACCTAATGTGGGGAAACTACTGTACTTCACCTAATGTGGGGAACTACTGTATACTGCACCTAATGTGGGGGGACTACTGTATACTGCACCTAATGTGGGGGGACTACTGTATACTGCACCTAATGTGGGGGGACTACTGTATACTGCACCTAATGTGGGGAACTACTGTATACTGCACCTAATGTGGGGAACTACTGTATACTCCACCTAATGTGGGGGGACTATTGTATACTGCACCTAATGTGGGAAACTACTGTATACTGCACCTAATGTGGAGGGACTACTGTATACTGCACCTAATGTGGGAGACTATACTGCACCTAATGTGGGGAAGTATACTGCACCTAATGTGGGGGAACTATACTGCCAACCTAATGTGGGGGAACTATACTGCCAACCTAATGTGGGGGAACTATACTGCACCTAATGTGAGGGAACTATACTGCACCTAATGTGGGGGAACTATACTGCACCTAATGTGGGGGAACTATACTGCACCTAATGTGGGGGAACTATACTGCACCTAATGTGGGGGAACTATACTGCACCTAATGTGGGGGAACTATACTGCACCTAATGTGGGGGAACTATACTGCACCTAATGTGGGGGAACTATACTGCACCTAATGTGGGGGAACTATACTGCACCTAATGTGGGGGAACTATACTGCACCTAATGTGGGGGAACTATACTGCACCTAATGTGGGGGAACTACACTGCACCTAATGTGGGGGAACTACACTGCACCTAATGTGGGGGAACTACACTGCACCTAATGTGGGGGAACTACACTGCACCTAATGTGGGGGAACTACACTGCACCTAATGTGGGGGAACTACACTGCACCTAATGTGGGGGAACTACACTGCACCTAATGTGGGGGAACTACACTGCACCTAATGTGGGGGAACTACACTGCACCTAATGTGGGGGAACTACACTGCACCTAATGTGGGGGAACTACACTGCACCTAATGTGGGGGAACTACACTGCACCTAATGTGGGGGAACTACACTGCACCTAATGTGGGGGAACTACACTGCACCTAATGTGGGGGAACTACACTGCACCTAATGTGGGGGAACTACACTGCACCTAATGTGGGGGAACTATACTGTACCTAATGTGGGGGAACTATACTGTACCTAATGTGGGGGAACTACTGTATACTGCACCTAATGTGGGGGAACTACTGTATACTGCACCTAATGTGGGGGAACTACTGTATACTGCACCTAATGTGGTGAACTACTGTATACTGCACCTAATGGGGGGAATTATACTGCACCTAATGCGGGGGAATTACTGTATACTGCACCTAATGTGGGGGAACTACTGTATACTGCACCTAATGTGGGGGAACTACCGTATACTGCACCTAATGTGGGGAATTATACTGCACCTAATGTGGGGGAACTTCTGTATACTGCACCTAATGTGGGGAACTACTGTATACTGCACCTAATGGGGGGAATTATACTGCACCTAATGCGGGGGAACTACTGCATACTGCACCTAATGTGGGGGAACTACTGTATACTGCACCTAATGTGGGGGAACTACTGTATACTGCACCTAATGTGGGGAATTATACTGCACCTAATGTGGGGAACTACTGTATACTGCACCTAATGTGGGGGAACTACTGTATACTGCACCTAATGTGGGGGAACTACTGTATACTGCACCTAATGTGGGGAATTATATTGCACCTAATGTGGGGGAACTACTGTATACTGCACCTAATGTGGGGGAACTACTGTATACTGCACCTAATGTGGGGAACTACTGTATACTGCACCTAATGGGGGGAATTATACTGCACCTAATGTGGGGGAACTACTGTATACTGCACCTAATGTGGGGGAACTACTGTATACTGCACCTAATGTGGGGAATTATACTGCACCTAATGTGGGGAATTATACTGCACCTAATGTGGAGAATTATACTGTATACTGCACCTAATGTGGGGGAACTACTGTATACTGCACCTAATGTGGGGGAACACTGTGTACTGCACCTAATGTGGGGAACTACTGTATACTGCACCTAATGGGGGGAATTATACTGCACCTAATGCGGGGGAATTACTGTATACTGCACCTAATGTGGGGGAACTACTGTATACTGCACCTAATGTGGGGGAACTACCGTATACTGCACCTAATGTGGGGAATTATACTGCACCTAATGTGGGGGAACTTCTGTATACTGCACCTAATGTGGGGAACTACTGTATACTGCACCTAATGGGGGGAATTATACTGCACCTAATGCGGGGGAACTACTGCATACTGCACCTAATGTGGGGGAACTACTGTATACTGCACCTAATGTGGGGGAACTACTGTATACTGCACCTAATGTGGGGAATTATACTGCACCTAATGTGGGGGAACTACTGTATACTGCACCTAATGTGGGGGAACTACTGTATACTGCACCTAATGTGGGGGAACTACTGTATACTGCACCTAATGTGGGGAATTATATTGCACCTAATGTGGGGGAACTACTGTATACTGCACCTAATGTGGGGGAACTACTGTATACTGCACCTAATGTGGGGAACTACTGTATACTGCACCTAATGGGGGGAATTATACTGCACCTAATGTGGGGGAACTACTGTATACTGCACCTAATGTGGGGGAACTACTGTATACTGCACCTAATGTGGGGAATTATACTGCACCTAATGTGGGGAATTATACTGCACCTAATGTGGAGAATTATACTGTATACTGCACCTAATGTGAGGGAACTACTGTATACTGCACCTAATGTGGGGGAACACTGTGTACTGCACCTAATGTGGGGAACTACTGTATACTGCACCTAATGTGGGGAACTACTGAATACTGCACCTAATGTGGGGGGACTACTGTATACTGCACCTAATGTGGGGGGACTACTGTATACTGCACCTAATGTGGGGGGATTACTGTATACTGCACCTAATATGGGGGGATTACTGTATACTGCACCTAATGTGGGGGGACTACTGTATACTGCACCTAATGTGGGGAACTACTGTATACTGCAACTAATGTGGGGAACTACTGTATACTGCACCTAATGTGGGGAACTATTTTGCACCTAATGTGGGGAACTTTACTGCCAACCTAATGTGGGGGAACTATACTGCCAACCTAATGTGGGGGAACTATACTGCACCTAATGTGGAGAACTATACTGCACCTAATGTGGAGAACTATACTGCACCTAATGTGGAGAGCTATACTGCACCTAATGTGGGGGAACTATACTGCACCTAATGTGGGGGAACTACACTGCACCTAATGTGGGGGAACTACACTGCACCTAATGTGGGGGAACTACACTGCACCTAATGTGGGGGAACTATACTGCACCTAATGTGGAGAACTATACTGCACCTAATGTGGGGGAACTATACTGCACCTAATGTGGGGAACTATACTGCACCTAATGTGGGGGAACTACACTGCACCTAATGTGGGGGAACTACTGTATACTGCACCTAATGTGGGAGAACTACTGTATACTGCCCTAATGTGGGGAACTACTGTATACTGCACCTAATGGGGGGAATTATACTGCACCTAATGCGGGGGAACTACTGTATACTGCAACTAATGTGGGGGAACTACTGTATACTGCACCTAATGTGGGGGAACTACTGTATACTGCACCTAATGTGGGGAATTATACTGCACCTCATGTGGGGGAACTACTGTATACTGCACCTAATGTGGGGAATTATACTGCACCTAATGTGGGGAACTATACTGACAACCTAATGTGGGGGAACTATACTGCCAACCTAATGTGGGGGAACTATACTGCCAACCTAATGTGGGGGAACTATACTGCCAACCTAATGTGGGGGAACTATACTGCACCTAATGTGGAGAACTATACTGCACCTAATGTGGAGAACTATACTGCACCTAATGTGGAGAGCTATACTGCTCCTAATGTGGGGGACTATACTGCACCAATGTGTGGGACTATACTGCACCTAATGTGGGGAACTATACTGCACCTAATGTGGGGAACTATACTGCACCTAATGTGGGGGGACTATCAGGGCCGTTTGAAGGAATTTGGGGGCCCCAAGCAAAATGGACATGGAGGCCCCCCCCTCCATAGTAACGCCGACCCTTGAATTCTGGTAGCGCAACGTGAGCGAACGTCAATACGACGCACATTAGGTGCAGCAGTGTTCCCCCTACATTAGGTGCAGCAGAGATCCCCCACATTAGGTAGGCAGTCTTCCCCCCACATTAGGTAGGCAGTGTTCCCCCCACATTAGGTGCAGCAGTGTTCCCTACCCATACCCGCTGTCCAGACCCCCCCCCCCCCCCCCCGGGCCATTTTTTTGGTGGGGGTTTGACTGCTGAGACCCCCACCGATCACCTCGGTTAAAATGGTTCTCCAGCTGTTGGAAAGCTAAAACTCCCATCATTCTGGAGAGCCTCTGGCAATGGGAGTTGTAGTTTTGTAACAGCTGAAGAGCCACAGATTGGACACAGTTTTACCCATCATCACTGCAGAACTTACAAGTGACTACAGCTCTGATGGGACAGTCAGGAGAATACACAATGATAGTGACCTGAGTGACGTCTTCTGACTTGAGTGATATCTTCTCTGTTATCTTTTCTTCTTCATCTGGTCCAGAGACCAGGTCTTCCTCCAGCTCCATCTTCTCTGCAGAGTCTGACATCCAGGCATCATTGGCTCCTCACTGTCAGCAGATCCTCATCCTCTGCATGAAGACAGTAATCATTATAACCTTGCCAGAAAGTGTACTCTAAATAATATACTGCCCCACACTGTACCCTGAAGATAATGCTGCCTCACACTGTACCTTGAATATAATACTGCCACACACTGTACCCTGAATATAATGCTGCCTCACACTGTACCTTGAATATAATACTGCCACACACTGTACCCTGAATATAATGCTGCCACACTGTACCCTGACTATAATGCTGCCACACACTGTACCCTGACTATAATTCTGCCACACACTGTACCCTGAATATAATACTGCCACACTGTACCCTGAATATAATGCTTCCACACACTGTACCCCTGAATATAATACTGCCCCACACTGTACCCTGAATATAATCCTGCCACACATTGTACCCCCTGAATATAATACTGCCACACACTGTACCCTGAATATAATGCTGCCACACACTGTACCCTGAATATAATGCTGCCTCACACTGTACCTTGAATATTATACTGCCACACACTGTACGCTGAATATTATGCTGCCACACACTGTACCCTGACTATAATGCTGCCACACACTGTACCCTGACTATAACACTGCCACACACTGTACCCTGAATATAATGCTTCCACACACTGTACCCCTGAATATAATACTGCCCCACACTGTACCCTGAATATAATCCTGCCACACACTGTACCCTGAATATAATGCTGCCACACACTGTACCCTGAATATAATGCTGCCACACACTGTACCCTGAATATAATGCTGCCACACACTGTACCCTGAATATAATGCTTCCACACTCTGTACCCCTGAATATAATACTGCCACGCACTGTACCCTGAATATAATGCTGCCACACATTGTACCCTGAATATAATGCTGCCACACACTGTACCCTGAATATAATGCTGCCACACACTGTACCCTGACTATAATGCTGCCACACACTGTACCCTGACTATAATGCTGCTCCACACTGTATCCACTGAATATAATGCTTCCACACACTGTACCCTGAAAATAATACTGCCACACACTGTACCCTGAAAATAATACTGCCACACACTGTACCCTGAATATAATGCTTCCACACACTGTACCCCTGAATATAATACTGCCACACACTGTACCCCTGAATATAATGCTGCCACACACTGTACCCTGAATATAATGCTGCTCCACACTGCATCCACTGAATACAATACTGCCACACATGCATACACATCATATATACATATACACCCCCTCTTATCCTCTGTGTCATCATCCCCATAACCCCCCGCCAAACCTCTCCTCATTATTACTATAACTCTATAACTCCCCCCCCCACCTCTCCTCATCACTATTATAACCGGGGTGGGGGGGGGGGGGGGGGGGCATGAGGAGAGGTGCAGGGGGGGGGCACCTCTCATGACCCCCATAACACTCCCCTGCATCTCTCATGACCCCCATAACACCCCCTGCATCTCTCATGACCCCCATAACACCCCCTGCATCTCTCATGACCCCCATAACACCCCCCTGCATCTCTCATGAACCCCATAACACCCCTCCTGCATCTCTCATGACCCCCATAACACCCCCTGCATCTCTCATGACCCCCATAACACCCCCTGCATCTCTCATGACCCCCATAACACCCCTCCTGCATCTCTCATGAACCCCATAACACCCCTCCTGCATCTCTCATGAACCCCATAACACTCCTCCTGCATCTCTCATGAACCCCATAACACCCCTCCTGCATCTCTCATGAACCCCATAACACCCCTCCTGCATCTCTCATGACCCCCATAACACCCCTCCTGCATCTCTCATGACCCCCATAACACCCTCCTGCATCTCTCATGACCCCCATAACACCCCCTGCATCTCTCATGACCCCCATAACACTCCACTGCATCTCTCATGATTCCCATAACACCCCCCTGCATCTCTCATGACCCCATAACACCCCTCCTGCATCTCTCATGACCCCCATAACACCCCCTGCATCTCTCATGACCCCCATAACACTCCCTATATCTATCATGACCCCCATAACACCCCTCCTGCATCTCTCGTGACCCCCATAACACCACCCCTGCATCTCTCGTGACCCCCATAACACCCCACTGCATCTCTCATGACCCCATAACACCCCTCCTGCATCTCTCATGACCCCCATAACACCCCCCCTGCATCTCTCATGATCCCCATAACACCCCCCTGCATCTCTCATGACCCCCATAACACCCCCCTGCATCTCTCATCACCCCCATAACACCCCCCTGCATCTCTCATGACCCCATAACACCCCTCCTGCATCTCTCATGACCCCCATAACACCACCCCTGCATCTCTCATGACCCCCATAACACCCCTCCTGCATCTCTCATGACCCCCATAACACCCACTGCATCTCTCATGACCCCATAACACCCCTCCTGCATCTCTCATGACCCCATAACACCCCTCCTGCATCTCTCATGACCCCCATAACACCCCCCCTGCATCTCTCATGACCCCCATAACACCCCCCTGCATCTCTCATGACCCCCATAACACCCCCCTGCATCTCTCATGACCCCCATAACACCCCCCTGCATCTCTCATGACCCCCATAACACCCCCTGCATCTCTCATGACCCCCATAACACCCTCCTGCATCTCTCATGACCCCCATAACACCCTCCTGCATCTCTCATGACCCCCATAACACCCCCCCTGCATCTCTCATGACCCCCATAACACCCCTCCTGCATCTCTCATGACCCCATAACACCCCCTGCATCTCTCATGACCCCCATAACACCCCTCCTGCATCTCTCATGACCCCCATAACACCCCTCCTGCATCTCTCATGACCCCCATAACACCCTCCTGCATCTCTCATGACCCCCATAACACCCCCTGCATCTCTCATGACCCCCATAACACTCCACTGCATCTCTCATGATTCCCATAACACCCCCCTGCATCTCTCATGACCCCATAACACCCCTCCTGCATCTCTCATGACCCCCATAACACCCCCTGCATCTCTCATGACCCCCATAACACTCCCTATATCTATCATGACCCCCATAACACCCCTCCTGCATCTCTCATGACCCCCATAACACCACCCCTGCATCTCTCGTGACCCCCATAACACCCCACTGCATCTCTCATGACCCCATAACACCCCTCCTGCATCTCTCATGACCCCCATAACACCCCCCCTGCATCTCTCATGATCCCCATAACACCCCCCTGCATCTCTCATGACCCCCATAACACCCCCCTGCATCTCTCATCACCCCCATAACACCCCCCTGCATCTCTCATGACCCCATAACACCCCTCCTGCATCTCTCATGACCCCCATAACACCCCTCCTGCATCTCTCATGACCCCCATAACACCCCTCCTGCATCTCTCATGACCCCCATAACACCCACTGCATCTCTCATGACCCCATAACACCCCTCCTGCATCTCTCATGACCCCATAACACCCCTCCTGCATCTCTCATGACCCCCATAACACCCCCCTGCATCTCTCATGACCCCCATAACACCCCCCTGCATCTCTCATGACCCCCATAACACCCCCCTGCATCTCTCATGACCCCCATAACACCCCCCTGCATCTCTCATGACCCCCATAACACCCCCTGCATCTCTCATGACCCCCATAACACCCTCCTGCATCTCTCATGACCCCCATAACACCCCCCCTGCATCTCTCATGACCCCCATAACACCCCTCCTGCATCTCTCATGACCCCATAACACCCCCTGCATCTCTCATGACCCCCATAACACCCCTCCTGCATCTCTCATGACCCCCATAACACCCCCCTGCATCTCTCATGACCCCCATAACACCCCCCTGCATCTCTCATGACCCCCATAACACCCCCCTGCATCTCTCATGACCCCCATAACACCCCCTGCATCTCTCATGACCCCCATAACACCCCCTGCATCTCTCATGACCCCCATAACACCTCCTGCATCTCTCATGACCCCCATAACACCCCCTGCATCTCTCATGACCCCCATAACACCCTCCTGCATCTCTCATGACCCCCATAACACCCCTCCTGCATCTCTCATGACCCCCATAACACCCCCTGCATGTCTCATGACCCCCATAACACCCCCCTGCATCTCTCATGACCCCCATAACACCCCCCTGCATCTCTCATGACCCCCATAACACCCCTCCTGCATCTCTCATGATCCCCATAACACCCCTCCTGCATCTCTCATGACCCCATAACACCCCTCCTGCATCTCTCATGACCCCCATAACACCCCCTGCATCTCTCATGACCCCCATAACACCCCCTGCATCTCTCATGACCCCCATAACACCCCCTGCATCTCTCATGACCCCCATAACACCCCCTGCATCTCTCATGACCCCCATAACACCCCCCTGCATCTCTCATGACCCCCATAACACCCCCCTGCATCTCTCATGACCCCCATAACACCCCTCCTGCATCTCTCATGATCCCCATAACACCCCTCCTGCATCTCTCATGACCCCATAACACCCCTCCTGCATCTCTCATGACCCCCATAACACCCCCTGCATCTCTCATGATCCCCATAACACCCCTCCGCATCTCTCATGACCCCCATAACACCCCCCTGCATCTCTCATGACCCCATAACACCCTCCTGCATCTCTCATGACCCCCATAACACCCCTCCTGCATCTCTCATGACCCCCATAACACCCCTCCTGCATCTCTCATGACCCCCATAACACCCCCTGCATCTCTCATGACCCCCATAACACCCCTCCTGCATCTCTCATGACCCCATAACACCCCCCTGCATCTCTCATGACCCCATAACACCCCTCCTGCATCTCTCATGACCCCCATGACACACCCCCCCCCCCCCACACACACACACACACACACACACACACACACACACACACACACACACACACACACACACACACACACACACACACAAACACCTCTCATCACCATTGCAGTCCCCTGACAACCATACAATCCCCCGGGCCCCCCGCGCCAGTTTACTTACCCTGCCGGGGATCGTTGCAGAGGCGGGAGTCTGCTGCTGCTCCTGTCACTGCACGGAGGATGCTGGAGGTTCCCGCGGGGACGCAAGCAGGGACAGGTCAGGTGATTGGCGTAGACGTGCGTGCCTGCGCGGGGCACGTGACGTCTCTACTCCAATCATCCCCTGACCTGTCCGGTGCCGGCCCTGCTTTGTTTCTTAAGGGGCCCGCGCCCCTCAAAAATGTAATTTTGGTGAAATGTGCGGGCCCCCCGAAGTGTCCCGTCGCTACAGGACGGGCAAGCACCGGCTCTGCTCGGGGCCCCCCAGCCAGCTCGGGGCCCCAAGCAATTGCTTGGTTTGCCGGTCCGGTAGCGACGGGCCTGGGGACTATACTGCACCAATGTGTGGGACTATACTGCACCTAATGTGGGTAACTATACTGCACCTAATGTGGGGGAACTATACTGCACCTAATGTGGGGGAACTATACTGCACCTAATGTGGGGGAACTATACTGCACCTAATGTGGGGAACTATACTGCACCTAATGTGGGGGACTATACTGCACCTAATGTGGGGGACTATACTGCACCTAATGTGGGTAACTATACTGCACCTAATGTGGGGAACTATACTGCACCTAATGTGGGGAACTATACTGCACCTAATGTGGAGGGAACTATACTGAACCTAATGTGGGGAACTATACTGCACCTAATGTGGGGAACTATACTGCACCTAATGTGGGGAACTATACTGCACCTAATGTGGGGAGAACTATACTGCACCTAATGTGGGGGGAGAACTATACTGCACCTAATGTGGGGAGAACTATACTGCAGCTAATGTGGGGAACTATACTGCACCTAATGTGGGGGAACTATACTGCACCTAATGTGGGGAACTATACTGCATCTAATGTGGGGAACTATACTGCACCTAATGTGGGGAGAACTATACTGCACCTAATGTGGGGAGAACTATACTGCACCTAATGTGGGGAACTATACTGCACCTAATGTGGGGAACTATACTGCACCTAATGTGGGGAACTATACTGCACCTAATGTGGGGAGAACTATACTGCACCTAATGTGGGGGAACTATACTGCACCTAATGTGGAGGGAACTATACTGCACCTAATGTGGGGAACTATACTGCACCTAATGTGGGGAGAACTATACTGCACCTAATGTGGGGAACTATACTGCACCTAATGTGGGGAACTATACTGCACCTAATGTGGGGAACTATACTGCACCTAATGTGGGGAGAACTATACTGCACCTAATGTGGAGGGAACTATACTGCACCTAATGTGGGGAACTATACTGCACCTAATGTGGGGAACTATACTGCACCTAATGTGGGGGAACTATACTGCACCTAATGTGGGGAGAACTATACTGCACCTAATGTGGAGGGAACTATACTGCACCTAATGTGGGGAACTATACTGCACCAATGTGTGGGACTATACTGCACTTAATGTGGGGAACTATACTGCACCAATGTGGGGAGAACTATACTGCACCTAATGTGGGGGATCTATACTGCACCTAATGTGGGGGAACTATACTGCACCTAATGTGGGGAGAACTATACTGCACCTAATGTGGAGGGAAGTATACTGCACCTAATGTGGGGAGAACTATACTGCACCTAATGTGGGGAACTATACTGCACCTAATGTGGGGGAACTATACTGCACCTAATGTGGGGAGAACTATACTGCACCAATGTGTGGGACTATACTGCACCTAATGTGGGGGAACTATACTGCACCTAATGTGGGGAGAACTATACTGCACCTAATGTGGGGAGAACTATACTGCACCTAATGTGGAGGGAACTATACTGCACCTAATATGGGGAGAACTATACTGCACCTAATGTGGGGGAACTATACTGCACCTAATGTGAGGAACTATACTGCACCTAATGTGGGGGAACTATACTGCACCTAATGAGGGGGGGATTATATACTGCACCTAATGTGGGGGAACTATACTGCCAACCTAATGTGGGGAGCTATACTGCACCTAATGTGGAGGGAACTGTACTGCACCTAATGTGGAGAGCTATACTGCAACTAATGTGGAGAACTATACTGCACCTAATGTGGAGAACTATACTGCACCTAATGTGGGGAGAACTATACTGCACCTAATGTGGGGAGAACTATACTGCACCTAATGTGGGGAGAACTATACTGCACCTAATGTGGGGATTACTATACTGCACCTAATGTGGGGAGAACTATACTGCACCTAATGTGGGGGACTATACTGCACCTAATGTGGGGAGAACTATACTGCACCTAATGTGGGGGAACTATACTGTACCTAATATGGGGAGAACTATACTGCACCTGAAGTGGGGGAACTATACAGCCAACCTAATGTGGGGGAACTATACTGCACCTAATGTGGGGGACTGTACTGCACCCAATGTGGGGGACTATACTGCACCTAATGTGGGGAGAACTATACTGCACCTAATGTGAAGAGCTATACTGCACCTAATGTGGGGGAACTATACTGCACCTAATGTGGGGAACTATACTGCACCTAATGTGGGGAACTACACTGCACCTAATGTGGGGGAACTATACTGCACCTAATGAGGGGGGACTATATACTGCACCTAATGTGGGGGAACTATACTGCCAACCTAATGTGGGGAGCTATACTGCACCTAATGTGGAGGGAACTGTACTGCACCTAATGTGGAGAGCTATACTGTACCTAATGTGGTGAACTATACTGCATCTAATGTGCGGGAACTATACTGCACCTAATGAGGGGGGGGGGGATTATATACTGCACCTAATGTGGGGGAACTATAATGCCAGCCTAATGTGGAGAGCTATACTGCACCTAATGTGCAGGGAACTGTACTGCACCTAATGTGGAGAGCTATACTGCACCTAATGTGGAGAGCTATACTGCACCTAGTGTGGGGAGAACTATACTGCACCTAATGTGGGGAGAACTATACTGCACCTAATGTGGGGAGAACTATACTGCACCTAATGTGGGGAGAACTATACTGCACCTAATGTGGGGAGAACTATACTGCACCTAATGTGGGGAGAACTATACTGCACCTAATGTGGGGAGAACTATACTGCACCTAATGTGGGGAGAACTATACTGCACCTAATGTGGGGGAACTATACTGTATCTAATGTGGGGAGAACTATACTGCACGTGAAGTGGGGGAACTATACTGCACCTAATGTGGGGAGAACTATACTGCACCTAATGTGAAGAGCTATACTGCACCTAATGTGGGGAACTATACTGCCCCTAATGTGGGGAACTATACTGCACTTAATGTGGGGAACTATACTGCACCTAATGTGGAGAACTATACTGCACCTAATGTGGGGGAACTATACTGCCAAACTAATGTGGGGAGCTATACTGCACCTAATGTGGAGGGAACTGTACTGCACCTAATGTGGAGAGCTATACTGCACCTAATGTGGGGAGAACTATACTGCACCTAATGTGGGGGAACTATACTGCACCTAATGTGGGGAGAACTATACTGCACCTAATGTGGGGAGAACTATACTGCACCTAATGTGGGGAGAACTATACTGCACCTAATGTGGCGGACTATACTGCACCTAATGTGGGGGAACTATACTGTACCTAATGTGGGGAGAACTATACTGCACCTAAAGTGGGGGAACTATACAGCACCTGAAGTGGGGGAACTATACTGCACCTTATGTGGGGGACTATACTGCACCTAATGTGGGGGACTATACTGCACCTAATGTGGGGAGAACTATACTGCACCTAATGTGGGGGACTATACTGCACCTAATGTGGGGGACTATACTGCACCTAATGTGGGGGAACTATACTGTACCTAATGTGGGGAGAACTATACTGCACCTGAAGTGGGGGAACTATACTGCACCTAATGTGGGGAGAACTATACTGCACCTAATGAGGGGGACTATACTGCACCTAATGTGGGGGAACTATACTGCACACCTAATGTGGGGGAGCTATACTCTTTACCTAATGTGGGGGGAACTATACAAAAATATAAAATTGTACTATTTTGATCCCTATAACTCTTATTTTTCTGTATATGGGGATGTGAGGGTCATTTTTTGCGCTGTGATTTGTAGTTTTTATCGGTACCATTTTTGTTTTGATGGGACTTTTCAATAGCTTTTTAGATATTTTTTTTATAGTATTTGAAGTGACCAAAATTGTTCAAATCTAGTTAGTGCACTACTATGACTTTTGGGGCCCCACTTTTGATTTTGCCTAAGGCCACGCTAAGCCTAAAACCGGCCCTGATTATAAGGGAGTGTTGTGCCATTTTACTTTTTGAATTTGTGGTGGACTATGATCAGGTCTTGGTCGCTGACACCACTTTATTGAAACATTTGGCAAAGTACTGGTGTATTCCTTCTGTGATATATATATATGTATAGCCACGCAAAGTGATACGCCTGTGCTCGGTGGCCGTTTGCCGGCACAATGACACAATGCTGTGGGGCTGGTATACAGTAATTTCCAGGGCTGGATTTCATCCCCAGTCCGGCCCTGTCCCAAGGATAGGGGATAAGTTTCAGATTGCGGGGGTCCGACCGCTGGGGGGCCCCGTGATCTCCTGTACGGGGCCCTGGCTCGCTGGCCAGATAGCGCAGGTTGACCGCCAGATGAAGGGGCAGCCGACACGCCCCCTCAAAAAAAGCGCTATGGCAGAGCCAGAGATATCCAAAGGCAGCGCTGCATCAGTCCCCCAAAAAATGTGAGTTCCTGGATTTAAATATCTATATTCAGGATGGCTGTTCGCATACTGCCAACTATTTTAAGGAGGTGGATGCAAACAGATACCTCGACTTTAACAGTTGCCATCTTAAATAATGGAAGAAGAACATTCCATTCGGTCAAATGAAAAGAATCCGAAGGAATTGTTCTTCCACACAAAAATACCTACAACAACTAGAGAACCTGGAGGATGGTTTTAAACAAAAAGGGTATCCCAAACCCCTTATACAAGGAGCACGCCAGAGAGTGGACGAATTAGAACAAAGTGCTTGCTTGAAAAATAATAAACAGGGTAATGCAGAGGGGGGTTATAATGATGAATTTGATTCTGTTTTTCTAACTAGGTATTACACTTCACACACCAATATTTTTTTAAATTTTTTTTTATTTTTTTTTGTATAGGTAATATCACCAGCTCATATTATTGTGTCATGATTACTGGCACCATATGTAGTCCCCCAGTTATTCTTCTTTAGATGTTTTCCGTGTCCTGTGCAGTATCTCTCCCAGAAGTCCACTTGATGGCCCCCGTGGTGGTCTACACCCCGAAGTCATCAATTTTTACTCTAAGAGAGAGTGTGCAGCTGTTTCTGGAGACGGTCAACAATAACCTCTGCATGGTGGAATAATAGGTCACGATGTTTATCAGGATCAGTAGAAGCATCACCCACTCGATGATTATGATGGGGATTTCACGGATCTCGTCCCAGTCTTCATCATTATGGAATAATTCCTTTAATGTTTCATATCCAAAATAGAAAACTACACAGACAAAAGTCAGGCCACAGCAGGTGCATCTACTATGGTGGATGACTTTTTTTGCTCCTGGAAATTTATACATCTGGATGGACTGCCCAAGGTAGTATAAGGCTTCACATGTAATGGAAATTATCGTGCTGACAAAGTGTATCCTGGGATATTCTTCGGGGGACAATACATGCATAACAGCTGTGGAAAAACAGGAGGCCCACACAATGGCCAGCAGGATCCTCTGGATCAGGACCTGATGACCCCTGAACTCTTCAGTATGCATAACCATATACTTATAAATAAGAAAGGTTAGTACCAAAGTGCCAATGGACGTCCCTATGAATCCAATTCTGAATAATATGCTTTCGGGAAAGACATTTCCCACGTCACTGTGAAGGAAAAGAAACCAATGTTATTATGGATATTTCCTCACTCCCAACCCATGAAATAAGAATCATGTGCTTGTTTATCTTACCTGATGCTCATCAGTGGCGAGGCTGCATGGCCGAGGACGACCGTCATGATGTAGCTGGTGGCAAGCCAGGCCGCACACCAAAACGCCAACAGGAGGGGGACGAACCCCAGTCCTTTTAGCTCCATTTCAGACAAGTAGAAAAAGAAGACGCTAATCTCACTATTCTCACTAATCGCACTGGAACAGACTGAAGGCTCGGGCGGCTGTCAGTGGGATGTCAGGCCTCCAGCTGTCTATGACATCACATGTGACATGTCAGAATGACTGCTTGTTTCTTTGAGCTGCCATGATTTAGTATCTGCTATAGACAGAACCTGATGTTTTTACTATGGACCTTACAGACCTCAGAACCCAAGTAATTAGTGCAGGGGCTCCATTTTGATCATCTCATATTTCACATTATTTGAGTTCCAGGGCTCAGATACATTTGCACCCTCTATAGCAGTGGTCTTCAAGCTGTGAACCCCCAACCGCTGCAGAACCACAACTCCCAGCATGCCCAGACAGCAACTTTGCATAAGGAAATAGTCTAATTAAACTTTTCTTATATATAGAATCCCTGAAATCTCCAATCTCTCCTTTTATTGCTTTATGATCTGTGTTACTTATTTGTAAAAAACAATGTTTCTGATTGTCTTCCCCCCACACACTTATGGGCTATCTCTTCAAACGACTTTATTTGACCTAAAGCGTATAATTGATTTACATAAATAAGCCCCTTTTCATCCAAAAGAGTGAATCTTTAATTTTAAGGAACTCTTTAAGTGCTTTATTCGACCATAATGAAGTAAAGTCAAAACTCCATGTGATTTAAAAAATAAATTTAAGTTCCCCCCATACTTAATTATCTAGATATGCATGGGTGTAGTGAGTATCCCAGCTTCCAAAATCTCAAAAATATCCTTCATTTTTCAGAGGCTTTTTCAAAAATGAAAGAAGCGATCTGATTGGTTGCTATGGGCAACTCAGAAACTTTTCCTCTGGGCAGGTTTTGATAAATCTCCCTCTATGGGGGAGATTCATCAAGACCAGTGTAGAGGAAGAGTTGTGCAGTTGCCCATAGCAACCAATCAGATTGCTTCTTTCATTTTTCACAATGCCTTTGCAAAATGAAAGAAGCGATCTGATTGGTTGCTATGGGCAACTCAGCAGATTTTCCTGGAAAAGTTTCTGAGTTGCCCATAGCAACCAATCAGATTACTTCCTTCATTTTTCAGAGACTTTTTCAAAAATGAAAGAACCGATCTGATTGGTTGCTATGGGCAACTCAGCAGCTTTCCCCATAGACCACAATGGGCCTACTGGTTTCAATGGGCAAAAAATCAGAGTTAATGCACTAGACACAGTTCTCTATACCATTAACCCCTTCCCGACCTATGACATACCTGTACGTCATGGGTGGCAAGGTGTTCCCGACCCATGACATACAGGTACGTCATGAACATTTTTGCCGCTACTCGCGGCATCCCGCAGCGCCCGGTAAGATGGTGGCTATCACTGATAGCCAGCCATCTTACCATGCGACCACGGGGGGTTTCATCCCCCACCCCCCCCCCCAGCGATCGCTGCTATCAGCTGGTCAAATCTGACTAGCTAATAGCAGCGTTTCGCTATCAGAATATTTAGCAGCGCGGTGTGTAAGTCCCGATCACGGGGATCGGGACACACACCGCTCTGCTAAGTGTCCCTTACCCATCCCCCGGCATCACTTACCCGACCATGCGGTGTCCCGAGTGGTCCCGTTGCGAGCGACGTCCTCCAGGCGGTCCCGGCGGCGCTGCGTCCCGGAGGTGAGTTTCCGGCAGCAGTGCGGCATCTTCATTGGCAGCAGTGAGATCGCCGTAAAGCGATCTCACTGCTGCCTCTGGGAGTTTCAAAACGGCAACTCCCAGCATGCCCAGACAGCCTTTGGCTTTCTGGGCATGCTGGGAGTTGTAGTTTTGTAACATCTGGAGGTCCACAGTTTGGAGACCACTGTATAATGGTCTCCAATCTGTGCTGTTCCAGATGTTGCAAAACTACAACTCCCAGCATGCTCAGTCTGTCCAGGCATGCTGGGAGTTGTAGTTCTCTAACATCTGGAAGAGCATAGATTGGAGACCATTATACAGTGGTCTCCAAACTGTGGACCTCCAGATATTGCAAAACTACAACTCCCAGCATGCCCAGACTGCCCAAGCATGCTGGAAGTTGTAGTTCGGCAACATCTGATCCTTCAGATATTGCCGAACTACAACTTCCAGCATGCTTGGGCAGTCTGGGCATGCTGGGAGTTGTAGTTTTGCAACAACTGGAGGCACACTAGTTGGGAAACATTGTCCGTTTCCTACCTCAGTGCCTCCAGCTGTTTCAATTGTTGCAAAACTATAACTCCCAGCATGCACTGACAGACCATGCATGCTGGGAGTTGTAGTTTTGCAACAGCTGGAGGCACACTGGTTTGGAAACGCAAAGTTTGGTTGCAAAACACTTGAAAGTTTATTACTTAACTTAGTGTTTCCAAACCAGTGTGCCTCCAGCTGTTGCAAAACTACAACTCCCAGCATGCACGGACAGCCAAAGGGCATGCTCGGAGTTTGCAACAGCTGGATGTTTGCCCCCTCCCCCCAATGTGAATGTACAGGGTACACTCACATGGGCGGAGGTTTACAGTGAGTGCTGCAAGTTTGAGATGGCGCAAAATTTGCGCTGCAGCTCAAACTCCCAGCGGCAAACTTGCTGTGAACCTCTGCCCATGTGACTGTACCCTAAAAACACTACACTACACTAACACTAACCTAAAATAAAAAGTAAAAAACACTACATATACACATTATCCCTACACAGCCCCCCTCCCCCAAAAAAATGAAAAACGTCTGGTACGCTACTGTTTCCAAAACGGAGCCTCCAGCTGTTGCAAAATAATAACTCCCAGTATTGCCGGACAGCCATTGACTGTCCAGGCATGCTGGGAGTTTTGCAACAGCTGGAGGCACCCTGTTTGGGAATCATTGGCATAGAATACCCCTATGTCCACCCCTATGCAAATCCCTAATTCAGGCCTCAAATGCGCATGGCGCTCTCTCACTTTGGAGCCCTGTCGTATTTCAGGGCAACAGTTTTGGGACACATATGGGGTATTGCCGTACTCGGGAGAAATTGCCTTACAAATTTTGGGGGGCTTTTTCTTTAACCCCTTATGAAAAGGTGAAGTTGGGGTCTACACCAGCATGTTAGTGTAAAAAAATAATTTTTTTACTCTGACATGCTGGTGTTGCCCTATACTTTTCATTTTCACAAGAGGTAAAAGGGGAAAAAAGATCCTCTAAATTTGTAATGCAATTTCTCCCGAGTATGGAGATACCCCATATGTGGGCGCAAAGTGCTCTGGGGGCGCACAACAAGGCTCAGAAGGGAGAGTGCACCATGTACATTTGAGGCGATTTGCACAGGGGTGGCTGATTGTTACAGCAGTTCTCGGAATCAGAATGATAAGTAAAAGCATTCCAGAGTTATTAATGTTTAAAGTGACAGTGGTCAGATTTTCAAAAAATGCCCAGGACCTGAAGGTGAAAATGGGCTGGGTCATGAAGGGGTTAAAGGGGTACTCCGGTGAAAACCTTTTTTTTCTTTTAAATCAACTGGCTCCGGAAAGTTAAACAGATTTGTAAATTACTTCTATTAAAAAATCGTAATCTTTCCTGTACTTATTAGCTGCTGAATACTACCGAGGAAATTATTTTCTTTTTGGAATGCTCTCTGATGACATCACGAGCACAGTGCTCTCTGCTGACGTTATAATAATAATAATAATAATAAGTCTTTATTTATTGTTGTCCTTAGTGGGATTTGAACCCTCTCCAGCTCCACTATATCTTTCTTGTACACTGGTGCTCAGTACTGTACACAGTACTCTATGTGAGGACTGACTAGTGATTTGTACAGCGGTAGAATTATTTCCTTGTCGTCGGCATCTATGCCCCTATTGATGTACCCCATGATTTTATTAGCCTTGGCAGCAGCTGCCCGACACTGGTCACTACAGCTAAGTTTACTGTTACCTAAGGCTCCTACGTCCTTTTCCATGTCAGTCGTCCTAAGTGTTCTTCCATTTAATACATAATCCCAGCTCGGATTTTTGCATTACCTTACAGTTATCAGTGTTGAACCTCATCTGCCACTTCCCAGCCCAAACCTCCAACCTATCCAGATCCATTTGTAACAGTGCACTGTCCTCTATAGTGTTTACCACTTTACACAGTTTGGTGTCATCTGCAAAGATTGCTACTTTACTATTCAACCCCTCTGCAAGGTCATTCATGAATATATTAAATAGGACAGGACCCAAGACAGACCCCTGTGGTACCCCACTAGTAACAGTCACCCAATCAGAATAAGTACCATTAATAAACACCCTCTGTTTCCTATCATTGAGCCAGTTACTTACCCACTTGCACACATTCTCCCCCAGCCCAAACCTTCTCATTTTATGCACCAACCTTTTATGTGGAACCGTATCAAATGCTTTGGAAAAATCCAGATATACGACATCCAGCGATTGCCCCTGGTCCAGTCTTGTGCTCACCTCCTCATAAAAGCTGATCAGGTTAGTTTGACAGGATCAATCCCTCATAAATCCATGCTGATACAGGGTCATACATTTATTTTTATCAAGATATTCCAAAATAGCATCTCTTAGGAAACCCTCAAACAATTTACCGAGGTTAAACTAACAGGTCTATAATTCCCGGGGTCACCTTTTGACCCCTTCTTAAATATTGGCACCACATTTGCCATGCGCCAGTCCTGGGGAACAGTCCCTGTCACTATAGAGTCCCTGAATATAAAAAATTGGGGTCTGTCTATTACATTACTTTTGTAAATAGTCCGCCTCTTCCAAACCACATTTAACACACTGTGAAGTGATTCTCACCCCTATCCTATGTAAATGAAGCGCGGAATAGTGGGTCTTGTGTAATATCTTAAATTGTGTAATTTTATGTTCCATATCACGAGAAACTTTGCTTATATTTTGGGCCATAATGTCCCAATCTTCCTCAGACACAGTATCCACTATTCCGGACCATTTGTCTTTAATTCTGTCGATCCCCCTTACTCCAATAATCTTATTTAATTTCTTATACAAAATTGATATTCCTTTTTTTTTTTTAAAGTGCTCTATTTGAGTTAGTGCTTCTATGAAATTGTGTTTCTGTGCTACATATATCTCCTTATCTATCGTGTTATGGACTGCATGACTAACTTGCCAATAGTACAGCCAATCGTTATCACTAATATCATACCCCCTTTTTATGTGCTCAAATGAAAAGAGTTGTCCTTTATCAAATAATTGTTCCAGTCGTTTTATACCCTTACTATCCCAAAAAATTGACTCACACTTCACCAATTCTTTAAATTTATTGTTACCCCATAGGGGTGTGAACCCAAAACTATTTCCTACATGTAATTCTCCCTTTAATCTTTCCCATACTTTCCTATATTTATACAATAACATCGTGTTATTTGACCCACTCTCCTCATAATCATCTAATTCCAACACCTCATATATGTTCACTTTCTCCTTTTCTACTACAATCTTCTCCAGATATCTAAAATTTCTCCAATTCACGATTCGTACCAACTGCGCGGCCATGTAATAAACAAAGAAATTGGGCATATCCAATCCCCCCCTATCTCCAGGGGCCATAAAATATCTGTACTTCAGACGAACCCTTTTTGTTCCCCATAACAATCTACCCAGTATCACTTCTATCTTCCGGAACCAGCATTTGCCGATCCACACTGGCGAGGCAGCAAGAAAAAAAAGGATCTGTGGGAGGACCACCATTTTTATTATCGCCATCCTTTCTGACATAGAGAAGGGCATTTTAATCCATACTTCTACTCTCTTTGCTAAACTATTCAAAAGGGGCCGTATATTGTTAATCACAAACCTATCATTCGTGGCTGCTATTTTTACTCCCAGATAATGGAAACATTCATTTTTTTTGAACACGGATAGTCTTCCCACCGTCTCCCCCATATCTTCATCCAGGGGGAGCATAGTAGATTTACTCCAATTCATGTCCAACCCAGATAGAGGGGCAAATGCCTCGAACATCTTAATGATACGATGTATTTTTTCTTGTGGGTTAGTTACAAAAAGGAGGATATCATCTACAAATAACAAGATCTTACTCTTCTCTCCATTTACTCCAAATCCCTCATAAACATCATTATCTCTTATCCAAGCAGCTAAGGGTTCAATATAAATTAAAAATAAAAAGGGTGAGAGGGGGCAGCCCTGCCTTGTTCCTCTACTTAGTTTGAATGGGTAGGAGGGGGTTCCATCTACCACCACACTCTCCTCGGGGTTAGTGTATAGTAGCTGAATATAACTCAAAAACCTCGGGCCCACCCTAACCCTCTTCAAAACTTCCCAGAGGTATTCCCACTCCACCCTGTCAAAAGCTTTAGTAGCATCCAATGACAGAATGGAGCGGGGGCCACGGGATCCACTCTGGATTGCTTCATACACCTGGTGGATATTGTCATGAACCGTTCTTCCTGACCTAAACCCTCCCTGGTCACCGCCCACCACTACCTCCACTACTTTATCCAATCTCCTTGCCAGTGCTTTCGCTATTATCTTTATATCTGTATTAAGCAAGGAGATATGAGCCCAAATCCAAGGGATCCTTATCTTTTTTCCTAATGAGTCTAATATTAGCCTCACACATAGATTTAGGGAGAACCCCCCCCCCCCTCCAGGATTCATTAATGATACCCAGCAGTTTTGGAAGCAGCAGGGTTGAGTATATTCTATATATCTAGAAAGGAATGCCGTCAGACCCAGGGGATGTATTCCCTTGGATTGATGCCAATGCCTCCTCCAATTCCTGGAGGGAGATTGGGTCATCCAGGGAGTCCCTGACATCCTCTGTCAAACTCGGAATATTAATTCCCCTCAAGAATTCCGCTACCTCCGCCCTATTAATATCGCTGCCCATATAGAGAATGGAGAAAAAAGAGCCAACCATTTGGGCTATTTCTTCTCTATCTGTGGTTATGCTGCCATCCTCCCTCCTCAGAGCCATAATACCACATTCGTCGCCTTGATTTTTAAGTAATCTTGACAGTGTCTTATTTGGTTTCCCTTTCTCAAAGAAATTAAATTGCCCACTGAAGAATAGTTTATTTTGTGCCTTTTTAAGTAGATATTCTTTATATTTCTCTTGAGCTGCCTTCAGTTCTAACAGCTGTTCCCACCACTATCCTCTTCTGTCCCTGTTTCTAATGTTGCCACTTTACTATTCAGTACTGATTCTTCCTGTGAGAATTCCTTTTTTTTTTTATTGATTCGCCCTATATATAGGCCCCTCAAGTATGCCTTCATAGTATCCCATACCACCTGAGGGTTTGCGGACTTATGATTAATCTCCCAGAATGCCTCTATTTCCTGTCTAAACCAGTCCTGGTCGCCCACTAATTCAATCCAGTGGGGGTTGAGCCGAAAGCCCAACCTTTTCCCACCCATTACCTTACCTCCAATTTCCACCACCACTGGGCAATGGTCCGATAGGGTTTTAGCTTTATACTGCACCCTGCTGGTCCAGGTCATTGCATTCTTATCACACAGGCATAAGTCAATTCGGGAAGCGGTGTTATATGAGGTACTAAAACATGAGTACTGTCTTACTCCTGGGTTTAGTTTCCGCCACCCATCAACCCAATTCATCTCTCCACAGTATCTCGCCAATGCTGTTTCGTTCCCCCCTACATTCCTACCTAATTTGTGTCACGATGCCGGCTGGCAGGTAGTGGACCCTCTGTGCCAGAGAGGGATTGGCGTGGACCGTGCTAGTGGACCGGTTCTAAGCCACTACTGGTTTTCACCAGAGCCCGCCGCAAAGCGGGATGGTCTTGCTGCGGCGGTAGTGACCAGGTCGTATCCACTAGCAACGGCTCACCTCTCTGGCTGCTGAAGATAGGCGCGGTACAGGGGAGTAGGCAGAAGCAAGGTCGGACGTAGCAGAAGGTCGGGGCAGGCAGCAAGGATCGTAGTCAGGGGCAACGGCAGAAGGTCTGGAAACACAGGCAAGGAACACACAAGGAACGCTTTCACTGGCACTAAGGCAACAAGATCCGGCAAGGGAGTGCAAGGGAAGTGAGGTAATATAGGGAAGTGCACAGGTGATTACCCTAATAGGAACCACTGCGCCAATCAGCGGCGCAGTGGCCCTTTAAATCGCAGAGACCCGGCGCGCGCGCGCCCTAGGGAGCGGGGCCGCGCGCGCCGGGACAGAACAGACGGGGAGCGAGTCAGGTAGGGGAGCCGGGGTGCGCATCGCGAGCGGGCGCTACCCGCATCGCGAATCGCATCCCGGCTGGCAGCGGGATCGCAGCGCCCCGGGTCAGAGGACGTGACCGGAGCGCTGCAGCGGAGAGAGTGAAGCGAGCGCTCCGGGGAGGAGCGGGGACCCGGAGCGCTCGGCGTAACAGTACCCCCCCCCTTGGGTCTCCCCCTCTTCTTGGAGCCTGAGAACCTGAGGAGCAGACTTTTGTCAAGGATGTTGTCCTCAGGTTCCCAGGATCTCTCTTCAGGACCACAACCCTCCCAGTCTACTAAAAAAAATTTTTTCCCTCTGACCTTTTTGGCAGCCAAAATTTCCTTGACCGAGAAGACGTCCGAGGAGCCGGAAACAGGAGTGGGAGGAACAGATTTGGGAGAAAAACGGTTGAGGATGAGTGGTTTGAGAAGAGAGACGTGAAAGGCATTAGGGATACGAAGAGAAGGAGGAAGAAGAAGTTTATAAGAGACAGGATTAATTTGACACAAAATTTTGAAAGGACCAAGATAGCGTGGTCCCAACTTGTAGCTAGGGACACGGAAGCGGACATATTTAGCGGAGAGCCATACCTTGTCTCCAGGGGAAAAAACGGGGGGAGCTCTTCTTTTCTTATCCGCGAACCTCTTCATGCGTGAAGAAGCCTGTAAGAGAGAATTTTGGGTCTCTCTCCATATAATGGAAAGGTCACGAGAAATTTCATCCACAGCGGGCAGACCAGAGGGCAAGGGGGTAGGGAGGGGGGGAAGAGGGTGACGGCCGTACACCACGAAAAATGGGGATTTGGAGGAAGACTCAGAGACCCTGAAGTTATACGAGAATTCGGCCCATGGAAGGAGATCTGCCCAGTCATCCTGGCGGGAGGAAACAAAATGTCGCAAATAATCACCCAAGATCTGGTTAATTCTTTCTACTTGTCCATTGGACTGGGGATGATATGCAGAGGAAAAATTTAATTTAATCTTGAGTTGTTTACAGAGAGCCCTCCAGAATTTAGACACGAATTGGACACCTCTATCCGAGACAATCTGCGTAGGCAACCCGTGAAGACGAAAAATGTGTACAAAAAATTGTTTAGCCAACTGAGGCGCAGAAGGAAGACCAGGAAGAGGGATGAAATGTGCCATTTTGGAGAATCGATCAACGACCACCCAAATAACAGTGTTGCCACGGGAAGGGGGTAAATCAGTAATAAAATCCATACCAATCAGAGACCAAGGCTGTTCGGGGACAGGCAGAGGATGAAGAAAACCAGCGGGCTTCTGGTGAGGAGTCTTATCCCGGGCACAGATAGTGCAGGCTCGCACAAAGTCCACAACATCCGTCTCCAGAGTCGGCCACCAATAGAAGCGGGAGATGAGTTGCACAGATTTCTTGATGCCCGCATGACCTGCGAGATGGGAGGAGTGACCCCATTTGAGGATTCCGAGGCGTTGGCGTGGAGAAACAAAGGTCTTTCCTGGAGGAGTCTGCCTGATGGAGGCAGGAGAAGTGGAGATCAGGCAGTCAGGTGGAATGATGTGTTGCGGAGGGAGATCAACTTCTGAGGCATCCGAGGAACGAGAGAGAGCATCGGCCCTAATGTTCTTATCGGCAGGACGAAAGTGAATCTCAAAATTAAATCGGGCAAAGAACAGAGACCACCGGGCCTGGCGAGGATTCAGCCGTTGGGCAGACTGGAGGTAGGAGAGGTTCTTGTGGTCGGTGTAGATAATAACAGGAAATCTTGATCCCTCCAGCAGATGCCTCCATTCCTCAAGTGCTAATTTAATGGCTAGAAGCTCTCGATCCCCGATGGAGTAGTTCCTCTCCGCTGGAGAGAAGGTCCTAGAGAAAAAACCACAAGTGACAGCATGCCCGGAAGAATTTTTTTGTAGAAGAACAGCTCCAGCTCCCACTGAGGAGGCATCAACCTCCAATAGGAAGGGTTTGGAAGGGTCAGGTCTGGAGAGCACGGGAGCCGAAGAAAAGGCAGACTTGAGTCGTTTAAAGGCGTCTTCTGCTTGAGGAGGCCAGGACTTGGGATCAGCATTTTTTTTGGTTAAAGCCACGATAGGAGCCACAATGGTAGAAAAATGTGGAATAAATTGCCTGTAATAATTGGCGAACCCCAAAAAGCGTTGGATAGCACGGAGTCCGGAGGGGCGTGGCCAATCTAAGACGGCAGAGAGTTTGTCTGGATCCATCTGTAGTCCCTGGCCAGAGACCAAATATCCTAGAAAAGGAAGAGATTGGCATTCAAACAGACATTTCTCAATTTTGGCATAGAGTTGGTTGTCACGAAGTCTCTGAAGAACCATACGGACATGCTGGCGGTGTTCTTCTAGATTGGCAGAAAAAATTAGGATATCGTCCAGATATACAATAACACAGGAGTATAACAGATCACGAAAAATTTCATTGACAAAGTCTTGGAAGACGGCAGGGGCATTGCACAGTCCAAAGGGCATGACCAGATACTCAAAGTGTCCATCTCTGGTGTTAAATGCCGTTTTCCACTCGTCCCCCTCTCTGATACGGATGAGGTTATAGGCGCCTCTTAAGTCCAATTTAGTGAAGATGTGGGCACCTTGGAGGCGATCAAAGAGTTCAGAGATGAGGGGTAAGGGGTAGCGGTTCTTAACCGTGATTTTATTAAGACCGCGGTAGTCAATGCAAGGACGTAGGGAGCCATCTTTTTTGGACACAAAGAAAAATCCGGCTCCGGCAGGAGAGGAGGATTTACGGATAAAGCCCTTTTTTAGATTCTCCTGGACGTATTCGGACATGGCAAGAGTCTCTGGGGCAGAGAGAGGATAAATTCTGCCCCGGGGTGGAGTAGTGCCCGGGAGGAGGTCGATAGGGCAATCATAAGGCCTGTGAGGAGGTAGAGTCTCAGCTTGTTTTTTGCAGAAAACATCCGCGAAGTCCATATAGGCCTTAGGGAGACCGGTTACTGGAGGAACCACAGAGTTACGGCAAGGGTTACTGGGAACCGGTTTTAGACAGTTCTTGGAACAAGAGGACCCCCAACTCTTGATCTCCCCGGTGGACCAATCCAGGGTTGGGGAATGAAGTTGAAGCCAGGGAAGTCCAAGGAGAATTTCTGAGGTGCAATTGGGGAGGACCAAAAGTTCAATCCTCTCATGATGAGATCCGATGCTCATAAGAAGGGGCTCCGTGCAGAAACGTATGGTACAGTCCAATCTTTCATTATTTACACAATTGATGTAGAGGGGTCTGGCGAGACTGGTCACCGGGATGTTGAACCTGTAGACGAGAGAGGCCAAAATAAAATTTCCTGCAGATCCAGAGTCCAAGAAGGCCACCGTAGAGAAGGAGAAGGCAGAGGCAGACATCCGCACAGGCACAGTAAGACGTGGAGAAGCAGAGAAGACATCAAGGACTGTCTCACCTTTGTGCGGAGTCAGCGTACGTCTTTCCAGGCGGGGAGGACGGATAGGACAATCCCTCAGGAAGTGTTCGGTACTAGCACAGTACAGGCAGAGGTTCTCCATACGGCGTCGTGTCCTCTCTTGAGGTGTCAGGCGAGACCGGTCGACCTGCATAGCCTCCACGGCGGGAGGCACAGGAACAGATTGCAGGGGACCAGAGGAGAGAGGAGCCGAGGAGACGAAACGCCTCGTGCGAACAGAGTCCATATCTTGGCGGAGTTCCTGACGCCTTTCAGAAAAACGCATGTCAATGCGAGTGGCTAGGTGAATAAGTTCATGTAGATTAGCAGGAATTTCTCGTGCGGCCAGAACATCTTTAATGTTGCTGGATAGGCCTTTTTTGAAGGTCGCGCAGAGGGCCTCATTATTCCAGGACAATTCTGAAGCAAGTGTACGGAACTGTACGGCATACTCGCCAACGGAAGAATTACCCTGGACCAGGTTCAACAGGGCAGTCTCAGCAGAAGAGGCTCGGGCAGGTTCCTCAAAGACACTTCGGATTTCCGAGAAGAAGGAGTGTACAGAGGCAGTGACGGGGTCATTGCGGTCCCAGAGCGGTGTGGCCCATGACAGGGCTTTTCCGGACAGAAGACTGACTACGAAAGCCACCTTAGACCTTTCAGTGGGAAACAGGTCCGACATCATCTCCAGATGCAGGGAACATTGGGAAAGAAAGCCACGGCAAAACTTAGAGTCCCCATCAAATTTATCCGGTAAGGATAAGCGTATCCCAGGAGCGGCCACTCGCTGCGGAGGAGGTGCAGGAGCTGGCGGAGGAGATGACTGCTGAAGCTGTGGTAGTAACTGTTGTAGCATAACGGTCAGTTGAGACAGCTGTTGGCCTTGTTGCGCTATCTGTTGTGACTGCTGGGCGACCACCGTGGTGAGGTCAGCGACAACTGGCAGAGGAACTTCAGCGGGATCCATGGCCGGATCTACTGTCACGATGCCGGCTGGCAGGTAGTGGACCCTCTGTGCCAGAGAGGGATTGGCGTGGACCGTGCTAGTGGACCGGTTCTAAGCCACTACTGGTTTTCACCAGAGCCCGCCGCAAAGCGGGATGGTCTTGCTGCGGCGGTAGTGACCAGGTCGTATCCACTAGCAACGGCTCACCTCTCTGGCTGCTGAAGATAGGCGCGGTACAGGGGAGTAGGCAGAAGCAAGGTCGGACGTAGCAGAAGGTCGGGGCAGGCAGCAAGGATCGTAGTCAGGGGCAACGGCAGAAGGTCTGGAAACACAGGCAAGGAACACACAAGGAACGCTTTCACTGGCACTAAGGCAACAAGATCCGGCAAGGGAGTGCAAGGGAAGTGAGGTAATATAGGGAAGTGCACAGGTGATTACCCTAATAGGAACCACTGCGCCAATCAGCGGCGCAGTGGCCCTTTAAATCGCAGAGACCCGGCGCGCGCGCGCCCTAGGGAGCGGGGCCGCGCGCGCCGGGACAGAACAGACGGGGAGCGAGTCAGGTAGGGGAGCCGGGGTGCGCATCGCGAGCGGGCGCTACCCGCATCGCGAATCGCATCCCGGCTGGCAGCGGGATCGCAGCGCCCCGGGTCAGAGGACGTGACCGGAGCGCTGCAGCGGAGAGAGTGAAGCGAGCGCTCCGGGGAGGAGCGGGGACCCGGAGCGCTCGGCGTAACAATTTGTATCTGTCCATACTAGGGTCTATTACATTGTTCAAATCTCCAACTATCCATAATGCCGAATGTGTCTTACTTTCGCTATAGCTCACGAGGTCCCTCAGAACATCCACTCTAAAAGATGGAGGAATATAAACAAAAGCCAAGATGACTGCCCTATCTTCCCATATTCCATAAAGAAATACATATTGACCATACTTATCTACCTTTGCATTCTTAGTCTCGAATGGTACCCTCCTGTGAACATATACTGATACTCCCATGGAGTAGGAAGAGAGTCTGGAGTGGTATTCTTCTTTGGCCCACTTCCTTGGAAGTATCTGCTCATCTCTTGACCTATGGGTCTCAACTAAACATATGATCGCAGGAAGGCACCTCCGAATATAATCGAAGACTGCACACTTTTTAATTCTATCCGACATACCTCGTATGTTCCAGGCTAATAATTTAAGCATAGATATATTTGCCTAAGAGAAAAAAGAAAAGAGAGAAGAAGAAGAGAGAGAAAAAAAAAAAAAACCTCTTTTGATCATCCCGTGCCATCCCTCCCTCCTTTCCCTTATCCTCCCCCCCCCCCCCCCCCCGCACCCCCCCCTCTCCCCATAATGCACCGTACTTCTACTATGCACTCCTATCCTAGTGACACCCCAGAGAACCCCCCAACCCCTCCCCCCCGAGACGTAAAATTATTACTCAACTAATACTTCCAACCCCTAATGCCACAGTAGTGCCTTATATTAGATGCCTTATTTATCCATCCAATCTGAGACTTCTTGTGGGGTTCCAAATATTGTTACCTTTCCCTTATGCTCAACCCGGAGTCTCGTTGGAAACAGCAGAGAGAAGGGCACCCCTGCGTTCTTTAGCCGCCTTTTTATCTCCCGAAAGGATGCCCTTTTCCTCTGGGTCTCCCAAGAGAAATCCGGATATAGAAAAATATTCTGTCCATTATACTGTAGGTCCCTCATCTCTCTTGCCCTCCTAAGGATAGTATCCCTGTCCTGGGAGGTATATAACTTAATTAGGATTGTCCTAGGGGGACCCCCCGGAGGGGGAATACGCCTTGGCACCGATGAGCTCGTTCAATCCCAAACATTGGGGTAAGATGCCCTTCCCCTATCCCCTCCTTCAACCACCTACTAAGAAACTGTATGGCAGAGTTCCCCCCCCCCCCTCCACCCCCTCAGGAAACCCCACCATCCTTATATTACAACGTCTGGATCTATCCTCAAGGTCTGTGAGCTTATCTTTAACAGATGTCCTCTCCTTTTTCAAGTCATTAACCTCCTCCTCCAAAACCTTAATCCTATTTTCTGTTTTAGGGGCTTCTTCCTCCAGTCTGGAAATCCTATCTCTCATTTTAGTCATATCGTGTCTTATCAGAGATACCTCGGTAGATACCACACCTAATTGTTTATTTATCTCCTCAATTGCACAATTAGTTTTTTCACCCCTCCCAAGATCTCCTCCAACATCTGTGTTCCCATAGGGGGCACAGACTGCCCTTCCTCAGTTTCTTCCACCTCCAAGACCGAGTACCTAGAGCCTGTTTTACTAGGGGAGAGATCCTTCTGGGTTCTAGTTTTTATACCCACAGCTGGAGACTTCCATATTTTATCCAATTTACCCATAGCCCCCTTATCTTTTTGTGGCGAGCTACCCCCTGATCTTCTGGGGTTCAGCTTAGGGGCCATTTCACCCACTATTTCTCTTCACTTTATATTTGTGGGGTGTATGTATCACTACGGGGATATCACGGACCAACTTAGCAACTTTATACACCATAGGCCCCTCCCACTCGAGAATTTAAATCCCGTTATTTACAGCATACAAAAGTAAGAATTCACAGTCCCATATGGCTCTGGGGAGCGCTTAAAACCTAGGGTATCGGGGGGGCGTGTCTAGCAGCGCATGGCGGCGGTCGCATAGTTCGTGTGCTCCGCTAACCACTGGGCCTAATAGCGGCTACGCAGCGTTGGTACCCTGATTCTTGCCTGGGAAACTGCTGGTTCCGATCGGGGAGCACTCTGTCTACATGGTGATGACCCGCAACAGAGGAAAGAAGAAAAGCCCTATGAAGCTCACCGCGTTCTTTCTGGCGGCGGAGGCCGCTCAAGATGGCGCGGCTACATCTCCGGTACAGCTCTCCGGGGCGCCTTCCTCCACGGGCTCTACTTCCCCGGCTGCAGGCAGCGCTTCTCCGACATCCTCCTCACCCCGAACGGACAGTGAGAAGAGCGGCTCGTCGAATCAGAAGCCAGCGACCGGCTCGGGCGGACCACCAGTTCGGTCTGGGCCCTCTCAGGTACGCTATCCTCCAGCTACCCCTGCGCCTCAGTGCTCTGTAGCCCACCATGAGACGGAGACTGAGCTCCCCTCCCAATCGCCTCTCACGGAATCAATAATGAGGGGACTGCTAGCTGAGCTAAGAAGTTCTCTACATGCAGATATCCAAAGTGCGGTCTCTAGTATTCAGACGGAGATCTCCTCGCTGGGAACTCGCACTTCACACATAGAGAACAAGATGGCTGAGCTCACCTCGTCCCACAACGAGGTGGTGGATGTGGCTAACGCTCTAGAAGATGAGGTCACGGCGCTGAAACTTAAGATTGCGGACATGGAGGACCGGTCTCGCCGCAATAATTTGCGGGTGCGAGGCGTGCCTGAATCGGTCAAAACTGAGGATCTTAATGCTTACCTTACAGACTTTTTTGCGCTTCTTCTGCCCCAAGCTTCCTCTATGGACTTGCTGATGGATAGGGTTCATAGACTGCCCAAACCCAAGGCGCTCCCAGCTGCGGTCCCTAGAGATGTGATCCTCAGAATGCATTTCTTTCACATTAAAGAGAAATTGCTATATGAAGCTCGAGTGGCCTCCTCCTTGCCAGACCGATTTGCGGAGTTGCAACTGTATACTGATTTGTCAGCGGCTACCTTAGCCAGAAGACGTGAATTTGGTGCAGGAGCTAAGGTTCTACGTGATAATGGCATCCCCTACAAATGGGGATATCCTGTTAAAATGATCGTCACACGCAACGGGGGAAAGATGGTGGTCTCTTCGCCGGAGGAACTTAACCGCTTATGCGCGGAATGGAACTTACTTACTCTGACCTCCTCCCCCCGTCCCACCGGAGCATCTCATCTCCCGGGAGTTACAGAAGAATGGCACTTGGTCACCAATAGGAAGCGGAAAAGTCACTGAAGCTGCAACTGACTTTGCTGGACCAAGACGGTAGCCCTACTTGTGCTCATTATGTTTTTCTTTCACCACTAGGGTACTATATTTGATACCTAACTGTATAGGCCTAGCTGCGGACTTTCTTCACCTATTTGTCCCCATTCTAGGCTTACCACATGGCCTTTCTGCTCTTAACTATTTGTTGTTCTTGGTTTGTCTTGTTTACTGTGTGTTGTTGTTTTTGTTGTCATGTCTGGTCTGGTATACACTGCATGTCTACACCTGCTAATATGTGCACTATTGCAACCTGCCTTTGTGTAATGTGCATCTGCGAGGGGTGGTCTAATGCATTTACTGTTATCCTATTATGGTTATTAATATAGTGTCCCTAAATGCTAATGGTCTTAATTCCCCCTTCAAGAGATCACTTCTCTGGAACGAAGCTAGGCGTCTGCATGCAGACGTGATGTGTGTGCAGGAGACACATTTAAATGAGAGCGATGCAGGGAGACTGAAGAACAAGAACTATCCCCACATATTCTACTCCCATGCTTTACATAAGAAAAAGGGGGTTTCTGTAGCCATCAGGGATACAGTTGCGTTCTCTGTACAAAAGGTGGAGGTAGACAGGGGGGGGCGGTACCTCATTCTGGTGTGCCTACTTAATAATATTCAATACACGTTGGTGGCTCTGTACGCTCCTAATAGTCAGCAATGTGTGTTTCTTACATCTCTGTTTAAGAAGGTAGAGGGGCTGGCTTTGGGACACGTAATTTTCATGGGGGATTTTAATCTAGCTATGTGGCCTCATGTTGATTCTACCTCCCCCACTCTGAGACGGGAACCCACAGGCTTCTTCTCTCTCACATCTCGGTATGACCTCCATGATGCTTGGAGGGTGCTTCACCCCACTGAAAGGGATTTTACCTTCTACTCTAAAGCCCACCACACATACTCCCGCATCGACTACGCCCTCGCCTCCAGGTCTCTTCTGCCCCTGATAGAGCATGCCAAAATTCTACCAATTGAATGGTCTGACCATTCACCCTTAAGCATCACTATCAGGGAGAGATACCTTCAACACCCAATATCTGTGTGGAGGCTCAATGCTATGATCCTGAACCACCCGGAGTATGCGGATGCCACGTCTTCCATGGTCTCAGCGTACTTCCAGGTGAATGATACTGGGGACGTTAGTGATCCAATGTTGTGGTGTGCCTTTAAGGCCACGATCAGGGGACACTTCATTAGCCAGACAGCTCACGAGAGGAAACAGCGGTCGTCACAGACACTAGATTTACGACAGAAGATAGCTGAGCTCCATCGTCTAAATAAAGCTTCATACTCTCGGGATCGTGCAGAGGAGCTTTCGCAGTTGAATGCTCAGCTTCACTCCCTCTCACTCCACACCTATGAACTCGCCCTTCGCAGATTAAGAATGTCCTATTATTGGCAGGGCAATAAGTCTGGTGCTCTCCTTGCTAAACAACTTAAGAGACGGGCTGCGAAGGCTAGGATACCATACATGACTGATAGCACTGGTGCGAAGGTGTCGGACCCCCAAGGTATAGCCGACTGTTTTGCTAGATATTATGAACACCTTTATAATCTGAATACAGATACTGCCACACATCAGCCGTCTGCTGCTGCTATCTCTTCCTTTCTTTCTTCTATGTCTCTTCCTTCTTTAACTCTAGAACAAGCTGAGGAGCTAGACAGAGCTTTTACTGTGGAGGAGGTGCTTACCTGTATCCGTGCCCTTAAATTGCACAAATCTCCGGGGCCCGATGGTATTTCCAACGATTTTTATAAAAAATTCGGACCCTTAGTTGCTCCATTCCTAGTGCGGACGTTTAACTCTATAGCTGACCTTGGCCGGCCCCCGAGGGAGATGTTGGAGGCACTAGTGGTTACTATACCCAAAGCTGGCAAACCTGTCGATAACACCACCAGCTATCGGCCTATTTCTTTGTTAAATAGTGACATTAAATTATATGCTATGATGTTGGCCTCACGGCTTAATCTCTTTTTACCAACTTTAGTTGCAAAGGACCAGGTGGGCTTTGTACGGGGTCGCCAGGCACTGGACGGCACTAGACGCCTCCTAGACCTGATTGCCAGAGCCAACTCCGACCGGACGCCTTCTCTGCTCCTGTCGTTAGATGCGGAGAAGGCGTTCGATCGGGTGCATTGGGAGTATCTCAGAGCGGTACTCTGCAAATTTCAAATCCCCTCTCATTTTAGAGATGCTATTATGGCCCTTTACTCTGGTCCCTCAGCCAGAGTATTTGTTTCGGGAGCCCTTTCAAAGGCCTTCCTTTTGAGTAATGGGACGAGACAGGGCTGCCCCCTTTCCCCGGTCATATTTACCTTGGTGATGGAACCCTTTGCTCAGCGTATAAGGACGTCGTCGGTGGTAGAAGGTATACGAATAGGTGATGTTGACCACCGTATTGGGTTGTTTGCCGACGACGTCATTATATGTCTCTCCCGCCCCCAGACATCCCTTCCAGAAATAATGGCTATAATACAGGACTTCAGTGCAGTGAGCTACTACAAGATTAATACCTCTAAATCTAGCATTTTGGCCCTGAATGTCCCGAAGGCAATGGAATGCGCCCTCAAGCATAGATTTCCCTTTGCATGGGCAGAGGGTCAGATCCCGTACCTTGGCGTTGTCCTGACCGCGCTACCTGACCGTTTAGTAGGGGTAAATTTTACCATGCTTAGAACTCAGCTCTGCAAGGAAGTAGACAGCTACTCTAAGTTGCCTATTTCGTGGGCAGGACGAATAGCTGCGGTTAAAATGGTGTTGCTGCCCAAGATACTTTATTTTTTTAGGAATCTCCCAGTAATCATTCCTGCAACTTATATAACCCAACTCCAAAGGTTACTATTAGGTTTCATTTGGGCAAACAAACGTTCTAGGGTGGGGGCTGCTCTTATGTACCAGCCCATTGATCGAGGTGGCATGGGGGTCCCCAACTTACGAGCCTATTACCAGGCCGTGATTTTAGATCAACTTAAGAAGTGGTGGTGGCAATTGGACCCACCTCACTGGGTGGACATTGAGGCGGAGCTCCTAACTTCCCCTTCTTTGTCTCACTTTCTATGGTCTTTACGGTTTAACCCTACCTTTGCTCCTTCCTCTATTTACTCTACTGTGGCAGCAGCGGTTAGACTGTGGAGCAAAACTGACCTTTGCTTGTCCCTGATTCCGCCTAGACGTAATGATATCCCTCTAGACGCTATAGGGACCTACTTAACTGACATTGACTTCCACACTTGGACTGTGAAGGGGCTTACACATGTGCAAAATGTATTAGGCGAGAGTGGTGTTGTTCCCTTCTCTACATTAGTCGATACTTATGATATCCCCAATAAAGACTTCTATAAGTATTTAAGGTTACGACACTTTCTAGACTCGCTACACTGGACTGACGTGCCCCACAGGACTATATTTGAAAAACACTTTTATGATAGTAGCTGTTTTAGGAGGGGTATAACAGTTGGGTACACAGAAATCCTGAAATCGGCAAACATTGTAAGTTTTTCATTTCAAGAAAGATGGGAGGGGGATTTATCCTGTACCTTCACCCCTGATCAGTGGGAACATGTGTTCATTTTACCCAAAAAATTTTCCCGTTGTGTTAATCATTTTGAAGCCTCCCGTAAGCTCCTTTATAGGTGGTATTACACGCCCGCCCGTTTGGCCAAATTGTATGCATCTGTGTCACCACTATGCTGGAGGTGTAAGGGGGAGATCGGTACTTTAATGCATATATGGTGGACGTGCCCTCTCATCCGGCCTCTGTGGTCAGATATTCATCGCGTCCTGCAGAGCTATGTCAGTGTACCGTTTATTTGGGGACCTGAGGTGGCTCTGCTCACCCTACATACAGAACTACTACCTACCGCCTGTGTTACTGTTATTTTTCATGTACTTACTGTCACTAGGACAGCTGTTGCCCAACACTGGAAGTCACCTGAACTTCCAAATATTGCTGCCCTTAAGGCAACACTCCGACATAACTTTACCATGGAAGGACTTATTGCCAAGAGGAAAGGCCTGCCTAAACACCGTATAGACCAATGGTTTGAATGGGCAAAGGCTCTTTAAGATTTTTCTACTTTGATCTCTTACTGATTACATGTATTAGTGCCCATGTGTGATATTGTTATACCAGACAGAATTCTGTTAATGACAGTTTCTACCTTTTGTTTTCTTTTATGTCCTCCTGACTGGAGACTGTTTGTCATATATTGCAAAATTTAAATAAAGTGTTAAAAAAAAAAAAAAACCTAGGGTATCACACCCTGATCCAGAAATATCCACCACCAAATATAGCATACTAATATGCAACTACGGAATCATTAGCGTATTCACGCTCCCCCTGGTAGACAGTGCAATCACCCCCCAGAGTCACTGATCTTATTGGGTCCAGGGAGGGGTTCAATTTCATGAGAGAGGAATTCTGCTAAGACCAAGTTGTTCAATTTAGTCCATGAGTCCCGGTTTCTCCAAATCGCTAGGAGGAGTGACCAGGCAGAGAGTCAGGCATCCAATATTGTCCATTCCACATGGGGCCAGTGCAAGAGGCTGCTGCTGTTCAGAATATTGCCGGGGTATTAATCAATGGTTTCACCGGCTTCTGCACTGTTAGATATTCATCACATGTAAAGTCTGATCGTTTTACTCAGCTCCACTCTCCATCCACAAGAAAGGGTCTGGGCCAGTCTATTCAAATCCCAGCAAGGAGTAGCGGAGTTCCACACATGCCCCTCAACACCTCCGCGTCTGTCTATTACATTACTTAATTCCTTTAGAACATGGGGGTGAATGCCATCTGGACCTGGTGATTTGTCTATTTTGATATTTTGTAGGTGGCACTGTACTTCTTCCTGGGTTAGACAGGTGACCTGTACTGGGGAGCTTACCTTATCACACTGTATTTCACCTGGCATTTCATTTTCCTCAGTGAATACAGTGGAGAAGAATTTTAGTATATTTGCTTTTTCCTGATCCCCGTTTATAATTTCTTCCTCATCATTTTTTAAAGGGCCAACACTTTCATTTTTGACCTTTTTGCTATTTATATAATTAAAGAACATTTTGGGGTTAGTTATACTCTCTTTGGCAATGAGTCTTTCTGTCTCTATTTTTGCGGCTTTTATCTGTTTTTTACATATTTCACATTTTTCTCTATAGCTTTTTAATGCTTCTTCACTGCTGTCCTGTTTTAGTAACTGAAATGCTTTATTTTAGTCATTTATTGCCCCCTTAACATTTTTATTCATCCATATTGGTTTTCTTTTATTTCTGACCCTTTTATTCCTATAAAGTATATACATCTTACAGTGAAAATTTAAGATATTTTTAAAAGTCTCCCATTTAGTGTCAGTATTGTTCTTTTTGAGGACATTATCCCATTTTATATTGTTATGGGCTTCTCTGAGTTGATCGAACTTTGCTTTTCGAAAGTTCATTGTTTTTGTGGCCCCTCGAGAGATTCCCTTATTGAAGAACAAGTTATAATGTATTACATTATGATCACTATTTCCTCGGTGTCCATCTACTTGCACATTAATTACTCTGCCAGTTTCAGTACGTTGGTAAATATTAAGTCTAGTAGGGCGCCCCCTCTGGTCAGGCCCTGCACCATTTGGGACAGATAATGGTCTTTAGCTATAGTCAGAAATCTGTTTCCTTTAAAGTCGAAGTCTGCCCAGTTCTCCATGAACCCAAACCCCTCCTTCCTACACCAGCTTCTGAGCCACTTGTTTACCTCCCTAATCTCCCGCTGCCTCTCTGGTGTGGCTCGTGGTACAGGTAATATTTCAGAAAATACTACCTTGGAGGTCCTTGCTTTAAGCTTGCAGCCTAAGTCCCTGAAATCCTTTTTAAGGACACTCCATCTACCTCTTACTTTGTCATTGGTGCCAATATGTACCAAGACTGCTGGGTCTTCTCCAGCCCCACCCAGCAACCTGTCAACCCGATCCGCGATGTGCCGAACTCGAGCGCCAGGAAGACAACACACTGTTCGGCTATCCCGGTCTTTGTGACAGATCGCCCTATCTGTCCCCCTAATAATTGAGTCCCCCACTACCAGTACCTGTCTGACCTGCCCTGCTCTCCTCCCTCCCTCCTTACTGGAGCAGACACCCCCCTGGCGGTCAGAGGCAAAGTCCTGCTGCAGTACCGCTAGCTCTGAAATGACATGAGTTTTTTCCTGCAGGTTGTCTCTGGCCGCCGAGGGTGTGTGGTATCTGTGCCCCCGCATATGTGCCCCTGGTGCACTAAGGGCTGACGTTCCGGTTGGTTGGGGTTTTTTCAGGCGTGATGCAGTGGACAGGCCTGCTTTCAGTCCCCCGTTGCAGCTCATGGGGAGCTCGCTCTGTTCCCGGGTGTGGCTGGTTTGGTTGGTTGTTGGTGTGGTGTTTTGGTTTTTCAGTGGTGCTGCAGGGTGGTTTACTACTGGGTGTCTTGGTAGTCAGTGGGTTTCTGCCATGCTTGGGTTTTTTGTTTGCGCTTTTTCCTTTGGTGTTGGTTGTGGGACTTTGGGTGCTTGCTTCGGCAGTTCATGTTCTAGGATTGTAACGGTACTGTGTGGGTTGGCGTGGCCCCTGTGCTTGATTGCGCTATAATTTGGTGATGCTTTTCTTTTTTGGGTGTGATTTGAGTGATCGGGGGCGTTTTGTCGGTCTGACATTTGGGGCGTTGTCACTGTTATTATTTCTTTCTTTCGGCTTTCTTCCTGCGCTCGGCTTGTTGCACCTAGTGCTTCGCTGTTTGGAGATAAGGTTTATTTTGCGGCTGTACTCCCTGGGGTCGGTATTGGGTGTTGACGCTTTGTCCCGTTCTCTGGCAGTGGTTCCGGAGGTTGCTCCCTCGGGTGGAGTCGGAAGGTTTGCTCATGTGGCTGTGGAATGGGAGACCACCTCGGGTTCGGGTCCCGGGGTAGGACTGAGTGATACAGTTGTGGTTAAATTTTCGGCCTGTGGGTCATCGTGGAGATTGGTGTATTTCTTGGTCCGCTTTAGTGGCTCCTGCGACTTGGTCGCACTCACGGTGAGGCGCTTGCGAGTAGTTGGGGTTGGTGTGGAGGCCGGGATGTCTACAGTCAAGGAGGGTCCCGAAGGTTCCAAATGTGTCTGTGGATAGGGGTTTTGTTTTTTGTACCTACAAGGTTCTGCTGTTTGACTTCCTATTTCGTTTTGATAGGCTGTGATAAAATAAGTTAACTGCTGTGTCTCCTATCCAAGGAGGTTCGAGATTTGGGCTGTATTCTGCATGTATCCAATTAACATTTTTAGTATGTGACGCTGGGTATCTTCACCTGTTCGTGTGAATCACCTACTACTCAGTGCAAAAAAAAAAAAGGGTGCTTTCCCACTGTGCTGCGATCCAGTGGGGTGAGGTTGCCGCATGGCGGGGGGTGATTTTTCTTTTCTGCTTTGCGGTTGGTGGGATGTTGGTGTATACCTAGGGGCTGGGCCCGTGAGCGGGTGGCCTTGCTGTCGGCGACCGTTTTTTCCTATCAGTTTTTGGGTCGCTTGGTGGCGGCTGTGGGTCGGATTTTTGGTTGTCGCTTTTGCGTCGTTTTTTCTGATCCGAGGTTTTGTTCTGGCTTTTTTCGGGGCTAGGTGGATGGGGCACTTTCTTTCTCCTCGTCTCCTTCCATGACACTTGGGTGTCTGATGTGTTTTTTGGGTGCCTTTTATGCTCCCCGCCCTCGATTGTCTGTTTTGGGTTTTGGCTTCTCTTTGTAGGAGGGGGTGTTGTGAGTTTGGGATTCGCTCTCTTTTTGTGTCGGTGTCGGCGGAGAGGGCTCAGTTTCCGGAGAGGGTAGCGCAGCGCGTGGGGCGCGGGCGATCTGCATGTTGCGTTGCTATTTTCGCCCAGTTTGATGTTTTCCACATGTGTTTTTGTTTTGCGAGCGGCTTTCCGCAAGGTGGTGCGAGTGCTGCGGCACTCTTCGGTGTATGGGCGAGTCTGAGAAATGAGTTCACACAAGAGTTAGTGAATACAAAAAAAATAAAAAAAATAAAATAAAATGCAAAAACATAGGACCTGGCGGCAGGTACCTCGGATTTCCTGGAGAGGTTATGTGTTGGGCGAATTTCCTGGAGAGGAAATGTGTTGGGCGACTTTCCTGGAGAGGAAATGTGTTGGGTGTGTTCGGGGGGCTGAGTTGGCCCCAGGTGTTGGCTATCCAGTATCTCTTGGGTGGGGGTCGGAGCCCAGTGTAGGGCTAACTGGTCTCCTCCGTGGCGGTAAGAAGACGGTGAAAGCGGGGTCAACCCGGGGTAGACCTCCACACAGGACAGTGTGGCAGCACCTCTCGGGTTGGCAAGAAGCCAATCGGTGTCTTTGTTACAGTTAAATTGTTATTTATATAAGTAATTTTATAAATAAAGCTTTGGCCGATCCCCACCCACGGAAAAGTTGAATTGTTGTTGTGTCAGTTATTATTTAATTAATTATTGTAGTAAGGGGGAGGGGTAGTTATAGCCTGCTCGGAGCTAATTGGGTCTCAACAGTCTGGAGGGGCAAGCTGTGCATAACTAGCTTGCCCCCTGACTGGTGAGCAGTTAAGGGGTTAAGAAATATACAGGCAATGTTTTTTAGCCCCCTCCCCCGCCTGTAAAAACCTGTTGCTAACTATAGTGGTATGTCCCATGGGTGGGGGGGAAGGAGTGCACCAATCAGGGGTCTAATAGTTTCCCGGGCTTTCAGGGGCCCTCCCCAGGGTATTTATAGCTGTGGTGCCTCCCTTCCCCCCTCAATCTGCCCAGGACCCGGAGTTTTGCCCTCCCTCCCTCCCTTTTTGTATCTCTGTTTATTGTAAGTCACAGCTTGGCGGTAAGAAGACGGTGAAAGCGGGGTCAACCCGGGGTAGACCTCCACACAGGACAGTGTGGCAGCACCTCTCGGGTTGGCAAGAAGCCAATCGGTGTCTTTGTTACAGTTAAATTGTTATTTATATAAGTAATTTTATAAATAAAGCTGTGGCCGATCCCCACCCACGGAAAAGTTGAATTGTTGTTGTGTCAGTTATTATTTAATTAATTATTGTAGTAAGGGGGAGGGGTAGTTATAGCCTGCTCGGAGCTAATTGGGTCTCAACAGTCTTGCAAACTTCAGCTCCTCTCTGAGGCCTCTTAGTTGTTTTCCGAGCTGTTCATACTGAGCCATCTTGGCCTGGATTTTGGACCCAAAGCTGGCCAGGGATTCTCTGGGCCCCTTTACCCCCCATTGCTGGGGTTCTGAGGAAACAGATGCAGACTTTCCACTCCGCTGCCTGGATGAGCTTCTGCTGGAAGCTTTGCAGCTCCCAGCTGAGGTCGGGGGAGGGGGCCCCACATGGCTGTGGACCCTGGTGGATCTCCTCACCCCATCCTGACTACTGGCTGTTGCATTTTCCTTTGCACACCCCGCCAGCCGAGAACGGGGGGGGGGGTGCAAGATGAAGCCCCAGCTTCCCGGGGCTCCATAGCAGGAAAACCTACCCAGGTGTCTGCCACACACCTGGGGAGGGGTGGAAGAAAATCACTGCTTCTCTGGGAAACTCTGGAGCTCAGCAGAACACACCTTCTCTCCAGAGCTGTACTCACTATTCTGCTGGTGAGGTCACTGTGTACATACATTACATTACTTATCCTGTATTGATCCTGAGTTATATCCTGTATTATGCACCAGAGCTGTACTCACTATTCTGCTGGTGAGGTCACTGTGTACATACATTACATTACTGATCCTGTACTGATCCCGAGTGTGTGTGGGATGGGGGTGGGGGAGCGGGGGGCCCCCCAAAAAAATTGCTTGCCCAGGGTCCAATCAAAATTAAAGATAGCCCTGTCCATTATACATACACTGTACAGCAATCATACATCCATTATACATACACTGTGTCTGTGACTGTACAACAATCATACATCCAATCCATTATTAATGGATTGGAGGTATGCTTGCTGTACAGTCACAGTGTATGTATAATGGAGGTATGATTGCTGTACAGTGTATGTATAATGGAGGTATGCTTGCTGTACAGTGTATGTATAATGGAGGTATGCTTGCTGTACAGTGTATGTATAATGGAGGTATGCTTGCTGTATAGTGTATGTATAATGGATGTATGATTGCTGTACAGTCAGTGTATGTATAATGGAGGTATGCTTGCTGTTCAGTCACAGTGTATGTATAATGGATGTATGATTGCTGTACAGTCACAGTGTATGTATAATGGATGTATGATTGCTGTACAGTTTATGTATAATGGAGGTATGCTTGCTGTACAGTGTATGTATAATGGATGTATGATTGCTGTACAGTCACAGTGTATGTATAATGGAGGTATGCTTGCTGTACAGTGTATGTATAATGGAGGTATGCTTGCTGTACAGTGTATGTATAATGGAGGTATGATTGCTGTACAGTGTATGTATAATGGAGGTATGATTGCTGTACAGTGTATGTATAATGGAGGTATGATTGCTGTACAGGTATGTATAATGGAGGTATGCTTGCTGTACAGTGTATGTATAATGGATGTATGATTGCTGTACAGTGTATGTATAATGGATGTATGATTGCTGTACAGTCACAGGGTATGTATAATGGAGGTATGCTTGCTGTACAGTGTATGTATAATGGATGTATGATTGCTGTACAGTCACAGTGTATGTATAATGGAGGTACGCTTGCTGTACAGTGTATGTATAATGGATGTTTGATTGCTATACAGTCACAGTGTATGTATAATGGATGTATGATTGCTGTACAGTCAGTGTATGTATAATGGATGTATGATTGCTGTACAGTGTATGTATAATGGATGTATGATTGCTGTACAGTCACAGTGTATGTATAATGGATGTATGATTGCTGTACAGTGTATGTATAATGGATGTATGATTGCTGTACAGTGTATGTATAATGAATGTATGATTGCTGTACAGTGTATGTATAATGGATGTATGATTGCTGTACAGACACAGTGTATGTATAATGGATGTATGATTGCTGTACAGTGTATGTATAATGAATGTATGATTGCTGTACAGTGTATGTATAATGGATGTATGATTGCTGTACAGTCACTGTGTATGTATAATGAATGTATGCTTGCTGTACAGTGTATGTATAATGGATGTATGATTGCTGTACAGTGTATGTATAATGGATGTATGATTGCTGTACAGTGTATGTATAATGGATGTATGATTGCTGTACAGTGTATGTATAATGGATGTATGATTGCTGTACAGTGTATGTATAATGGAGGTATGCTTGCTGTACAGTGTATGTATAATGGAGGTATGATTGTTGTACAGTGTATGTATAATGGATGTATGATTGCTGTACAGTGTATGTATAATGGATGTATGATTGCTGTACAGTGTATGTATAATGGATGTATGATTGCTGTACAGTGTATGTATAATGGATGTATGATTGCTGTACAGTGTATGTATAATAAATGTATGATTGCTGTACAGTGTATGTATAATGGATGTATTATTGCTGTACAGTGTATGTATAATGAATGTATGATTGCTGTACAGTGTATGTATAATGGAGGTATGCTTGCTGTACAGTGTATGTATAATGGATGTATGATTGCTGTACAGTGTATGTATAATGGATGTATGATTGCTGTACAGTGTATGTATAATGGATGTATGATTGCTGTACAGTGTATGTATAATGAATGTATGATTGCTGTACAGTGTATGTATAATGGAGGTATGCTTGCTGTACAGTGTATGTATAATGGATGTATGATTGCTGTACAGTGTATGTATAATGGAGGTATGCTTGCTGTACAGTGTATGTATAATGGATGTATGATTGCTGTACAGTGTATGTATAATGGATGTATGATTGCTGTACAGTGTATGTATAATGGAGGTATGATTGCTGTACAGTGTATGTATAATGAATGTATGATTGCTGTACAGTGTATGAATAAAGGAGGTATGATTGCTGTACAGTGTATGTATAATGGAGGTATGATTGCTGTACAGTGTATGTATAATGAATGTATGATTGCTGTACAGTGTATGTATAATGGAGGTATGATTGCTGTACAGTGTATGTATAATGGATGTATTATTGCTGTACAGTGTATGTATAATGAATGTATGATTGCTGTACAGTGTATGTATAATGGATGTATGATTGCTGTACAGTGCATGTATAATGAATGTATGATTGCTGTACAGTGTATGTATAATGGAGGTATGCTTGCTGTACAGTGTATGTATAATGGATGTATGATTGCTGTACAGTGTATGTATAATGGATGTATGATTGCTGTACAGTGTATGTATAATGGATGTATGATTGCTGTACAGTGTATGTATAATGAATGTATGATTGCTTTACAGTGTATGTATAATGGAGGTATGCTTGCTGTACAGTGTATGTATAATGGATGTATGATTGCTGTACAGTGTATGTATAATGGATGTATGATTGCTGTACAGTGTATGTATAATGGATGTATGATTGCTGTACAGTGTATGTATAATGAATGTATGATTGCTGTACAGTGTATGTATAATGGAGGTATGATTGCTGTACAGTGTATGTATAATGAATATATGATTGCTGTACAGTGTATGTATAATGGAGGTATGCTTGCTGTACAGTGTATTTATAATGGATGTATGATTGCTGTTCAGTGTATGTATAATGAATGTATGATTGCTGTACAGTGTATGTATAATGGATGTATGATTGCTGTACAGTGTATGTATAATGGATGTATGATTGCTGTACAGTGTATGTATTATGTAGGTATGATTGCTGTACAGTGTATGTATAATGAATGTATGATTTCTGTACAGTGTATGTATAATGGAGGTATGATTGCTGTACAGTGTATGTATAATGGAGGTATGATTGCTGTACAGTGTATGTATAATGAATATATGATTGCTGTACAGTGTATGTATAATGGAGGTATGATTGCTGTACTGGGAGCAAACGGAGCGGGGGAACCCCTGGCGTAGTGGCGTCTTGACGGGGGTTTTAGTGGCCCTCCCAGATGTTAGTAAGGGTTAATGGGGTTAGAGGTATATTTCAAGAGAATGGGGGTTAAAGGGTTAAATGGCTGCTGCTCCTTTAAGGGACAGTAGCAGGTGGCTCGAGAGTGGGGTGAAAGAGAGGTCATCTGGAGAGGAGGGGGAGGAGTGTATTTAGGGGGGTGCCCCAGGGGGGGAGGGTACTCACCAGTCGGCGTGTAGAAGCGAGAAGAAGGTGCCATGTCGTCCCTGGATGATCTTTTCACCCACCTCCGGGCTGCTGCAGCGTCTCATGGGAATGCTTGGGTGCAGGAACAGTTGCGGGGGGTCCTGGGGATCGGGAGTGGGGTGCAGGCTGGCCCCCTCCCTGGCTTGCGGCGCGGGTCCCGTAGATCCAGGGCTCCAGAGCGTCTGAGTCCTGAGCCCACTCCCCGTAGCAGGCGGCGGTGCCTGAGCCCTGTGCGGTCTTCCCGGGAGATGGCAGGTACAGTGTGTGGGGGCACTTCCAGTGCGGCTTCCTGGGGGACAGTGTCAGGGCGTAGGGCAGAGGATGCAGGAGGGGGGGCAGCTGCTTGTCCCTCCGCTCCTTCCCCACTGTGCGGCCCGGGTGGTGGTGCGGCCGTCCCTGAGGTGGGGGTGTCAGGCCGGAGATCGTTGAGGAAGGGCACCAGGAGTGAACGGGGGACGGCCGGAGCTGCCGGTCCCCCTGTGATGGCGGCTGCGGTCTCTTCATCTGCCCGACGTGAGGCCCGGCAGAGTGGAGGAGGGGAGGCAGGGCCGGCCCTGTCCAGTGCAGGGTCGGGCTCTAGGCAGCGTTCTGGGGCCAGGTCTGCAGAGGAGAGGAGGCCCGGAGGCAGCAGGGACACGGCTGGCTCACCTTCTCTGAGTGCAGCCCAGCAGCGTACAGCACAGCAGCAGAGCTCCGGGAGTGCAGGGGAGGCCAGAGCTCGGAGATCTTCTGTCAGCGTCTCTCTGCCTGTGAGGGAAGATGGGCTGGCTGGAGGTCGGCAGGATCCAGAGTGCTACAGTGAGAGGGCGCCACCTGGTGGTAGGAGTCGGCATGGCAGGTCTGGAACTGCAGTTGGGGAATATTCTCCTTCTGATTCTTCCCTTTCTGATTGTGCTGCAGATGCTGAAGAGGAGCTGGCGAATCCGGAAAGGAGGGCGGCCGGTGAGGCGGTCATTCGTCGGCGGGAGCCTGGAGCGGATTTGGCGGGACCTTCAACAGCGCTGGATGACAGGAGTGCGGCCGGCGGTTCCAGGGAGCGGACGCCCAGGCCTGCGGCTGCTGGGGCATCGGCTTCGGGTCAGCCTGGTGAGTCCTCTGGGGATTTGGGGTTGGGGCCTGTTCCTTTGAATGTGACGGGGGATGGGGGGTTGCGGGTTTTGCTTTCACAGTTAATGAGTGTTTTGTCTGGGCGTCCTGGGGGTACGGCTGTGGGGGCGTCCCCAGTTCCTGTGTGGGTTGCTCCGGCGGCGGGAGTACAGGTTGAGGCGCCGGCGGGGGGCGGGTCGGTGGTGGCATCGGCCGTGGGTGGAGGTGCTGCGGGAGCTGCAGCGGTCGCTAAGGCAGCGGCGGAGGATGTCCGTATGGCGGACTCCGCGAAAGGGGAAGTGTATGTCTGTTTTGAGGGGCCCCTGGGGGCTCACTTGAAACCGGAAGTGAAGGAGAAGATCTGGAAGGACGAATATGTCGAGATCTTCTCCTTGCTTCCGTTGGAAAAATTTAATTTAGATAGGAAGAAGCCGGAGGAGAGTAAGAAGGAGGAGGAGGAGAAACGGCGGTATCGGCTGATACCTCGCACGTTTACTAATTGGATGCAGGCCTTTTCTATCCTGGCGAGTGTTATTGGGGAGAAGGCACCAGAACATTGTTCGGCGCTTTTTTGTTATTTTGATTCTATTGGTGAGGCATACCGGGTGTATGGGGGAGTGGCGTGGCTGCGTTATGACGAGCATTTTCGTCAGCGCAAGGCGGTCCGGGCTTCCTTGAGGTGGGATCATAAGGACATAAGTTTATGGATGCGACTTATGGCCGCTCCTCGTGGGGGGTCTCAGCCCTTTCAGGGGGCGGCCGGCGGTTTCTCAGCGGCCGGACAGTCGGCCGGTTCGCGTCGGGGCTGCTGTTGGCAGTATAATGAAGGGCATTGCCGCTTCCTCTCAGATTGTAAATTTAAGCATGAATGTTCGGGGTGTGGGGGGGGCTCACAGTTTCTCCCGATGTTTTAAGCGTGGGAAAGGAAAGGGAGCTGAGGCTTCAGCGTCCCGGGGCGACTCCAGTGAGGGTGAACGTGATGCGGCCGTTTTTAAGACAGTACCCAAATAGGTCGGCGGCGGTTTTGTTGGAGGAGGGTTTTAGTTTGGGTTTTGTGATTCCCAGTTCGGCAGTTGCGCAGGGGGTTGGGGGGCGCAATTTGGTTTCGGCTTATGGTCATCCTCAGGTGGTCACGGCTAAGCTGCAAAGTGAGGTGGCGTTGGGCAGGATGGCGGGTCCTTTTCCGGACCCGCAATTGGCGGATTTGGTGGTTTCACCGCTAGGCCTGGTTCCTAAAAAGGAGCCGGGCAAGTTCAGATTGATACATCATTTGTCTTACCCGGCTGGGGCTTCGGTTAATGATGGGATTGAGGAGGGTGTGTGTGCGGTGACATATACCTCTTTTGATGCAGCGGTGCGGTGGGTTCGGAAGTTTGGACAAGGGGCATTATTGGCCAAGACGGATGTGGAATCGGCGTTCCGTTTGTTGCCGGTCCATCCGGGTAGTTTTCATTTATTAGGAATTTGTTGGGAGGGTCAGTATTATGTTGATTGTTGTTTACCAATGGGCTGTTCGATTTCATGTGCGTATTTTGAGGCTTTTAGTTGTTTTTTGGAATGGGTGGTGTGCCAGGAGGCCGGCTGGTCCTCTGTGCTGCATTACCTTGACGACTTTCTTTTTTTGGGGCCCAGGGGCTCTCGGATTTGTTCGGTGTTGTTGCATACTATGGATGCGGTAGCGCAGCATTTTGGGGTCCCGTTAGCTCCTGATAAGACGGAGGGACCGTCCACGGTGGTGAAGTTTTTGGGTATAGTGATTGATTCGGATCGTATGGAGTGTCGCTTGCCGGAGGATAAGTTGGCGGATTTGAGGCAGTGTGTGCAGCAGTGTCGGCGTTGTAAGAGGGCACCTTTGAAGGAGGTCCAGTCGTTGTTGGGGAAATTGAATTTTGCCTGTAGGATTTTACCTATGGGTAGGGTTTTTTGTAGACGTTTGTCCTTGGCCACGGCGGGGGTGACGGTTCCGCATCACTATGTTAGGTTGTCTGGGGAGGTGCGTACAGACTTGGAAGTGTGGGATTCCTTTTTGTCGGTTTACAACGGCAGGTCCATGTGGATGGCGGAGGTGGTTGATGATGCTGAGTTGGAATTGTTTACCGATGCAGCGGGTTCGGTAGGTTATGGGGCATTTTTTCAGGGGGAGTGGAGTGCGGCGGGGTGGCCGGATTCTTGGCGTGCGGCGGGTTTGGTGGCTAATCTAGTTGTGTTGGAGCTGTTTCCTATTGTGGTGGCAACGGAAATTTGGGGGGATCGGCTGAGGGATAGGAGGGTCCGTTTTCGTTGTGACAATATGGGGGTGGTCCATGCGATTAATAATCAGACTTCTAGTTCTCCGCCGGTTTTGCGCTTGCTTCGTCATTTGGTTCTGCGGGGATTGTTGTTGAATGCGCAGTTTGTTGCTGTACATGTTCCAGGTGTTGTCAACTCTGTCGCTGATTCTCTTTCTCGTTCACAGTGGGACAGGTTTCGCGTGCTGGCACCGGAGGCGGAGCGGTGCGGGATCCCTTGCCCCGATTGGCTGTGGAGCGTGGTTTGGGAGCGGCGGCGCAGTTGATTCAGAGGTCACTGAGTGCTCGCACTTGGTCTGCGTATTCGAAGGTTTGGGGTGAATGGGAGGTGTTACTGGAGAGGGTGGGTGTGTGTGCTGGTACTGAGGACTGGGTGACTGTGGTGCTGTATTTTGTGGGGATGCAGTTTGAGTCGGGGGTGTCTGTTTCGGGTGTGTCACGCCGTATGTCAGCTCTGGCGTTTTGGTTTTTGGTGCGGGGCCTGGGGGATGCCACTAAGCATTTTTTAGTGCGTCGCGCCCTTATGGGATACCGTAGGGGGGGTACGCAGCCGGATAGGCGTCGCCCGGTTTCTTTTGATTTGTTGGGTTTCCTGGTGGAACGGGTGGAGTGTGAATGCACGGATGCTTACGAGGTGCTGTTGTTTCGGGTGGCGTTTGTGTTGGCCTTTTTTGGGGCCTTTCGAATTTCGGAACTGGTGGCTCAGAGTAGATCGGTGGTTGGGGGTTTGTTGTATGGGGATGTGATTTTGCAGGCGGAGGGGGTGAGTTGTTTTTTACGCAGGTCCAAAACTGATCTGAGAGGTCGGGGTTGTTGGGTGGTTCTAGGTGATTTGCCAGGGTCCTTGGTGTGCCCGGTGCGATGCGTGCGGGCGTTTCTGTCAGTGAGGCCGGATGGTATGGGATCTTTTTTAGTGCATAGGGATGGGTCATCTCTCTCGCGCTTTCAATTTGTGTCTGTTTTCCGTAGATGTTTGAAGGCACGGGGGCTAGATCCTGGGGATTACAGTTCTCATTCATTTAGAATAGGGGCCGCCACTAAGGCGGCCCGGTGGGGGATGGGTGAGGAAGTGATTCGGCGGATTGGGCGATGGGAGTCTGCTCGTTTTCGTCTGTATGTTCGTCCCCATCTGTTATGATTATGTTGCGTGGGTTATTTTGCTTGCTATGTTTTCTTGTTTGTGTTTTTCAGGTCGTGATCCGTGCTTGGTGTGGATTTTTGGTCACTCCTATGTTCGGAGGGGGGCGATCCGGGCTGCGGTGAGACGGGACGGGAGGCAGCTGGGTTTTTCGAGGGACCTGGCGGTGTTGCGGTGGATTGGAATTGGTGGCATGCTGTGGTGCGGGGTGCTCCCTGAGGTACAGTTCAACGCTTCTTTGGACCGCCACCCGGACATCTTGGTGGTGCATGCTGGGGGCAATGATTTGGGCCTTCGATCGTCACGGGAGTTAATTAGAGACATTAAGCTTGACATTCTGAGGCTAAAATCTACCTTTCCAGGTTTGTTGTTCGTTTGGTCTGACATGGTGGCTCGGCGGGTGTGGCGGCACGCCAGGTCGGTGGATCGCTTGAATAAGGCTCGGGTCAAGCTCAACAAAGAGGTGGGTCGTTTTGTTCGTAGGAATGGGGGGATAGTGGTGAGGCACACTGATCTGGAGGGGGAGCCTTGGGAATTCTTGGATCCTGATGGTATTCATTTAAATGACATTGGAATGGATTTGTGGGCGTTGGCCTTGCAAGGGGGTATTGAGCTGGCGTTGCGTGTGTGGCGGGATGAAGGTCAGTGAGGTGTCACTGTCTTTCATCTGTGGCATGTGAAAGGGTCCCGGGGGAGTTAGTAGTTTGAAAGATAAATGTTTGAGATGGTTCAATTGGGCCTCCTGGTGGTGGTTCTGGGCCTCAGGAGTTCGAGGGATTGTGCGGAAGGTTACCGGGGTGCCTCTGGTCCAGGGGCTCGCGGCCAGGGGTAAGAAGCGTGTTGCACAAATCCGGTTGGGGGAGGGGAGTGCCCTCCAGTTTGGTTATGTTTATATGTAAATATTCAAATGTTATTTATTGGTTTGTTAAATAAATGGGCCACATGGCCCAATTTTCCCACAGCAGGTGTCAGTGTCTTTTCTATTGGGAGAAGGGGTTGTTACGTGGTTAAGAGTGGGTTAGAGAGGAAGGGATGTATCTAAAATCCCATCCAGTCATGGGAGCAAACGGAGCGGGGGAACCCCTGGCGTAGTGGCGTCTTGACGGGGGTTTTAGTGGCCCTCACAGATGTTAGTAAGGGTTAATGGGGTTAGAGGTATATTTCAAGAGAATGGGGGTTAAAGGGTTAAATGGCTGCTGCTCCTTTAAGGGACAGTAGCAGGTGGCTCGAGAGTGGGGTGAAAGAGAGGTCATCTGGAGGGGAGGGGGAGGAGTGTATATAGGGGGGTGCCCCAGGGGGGGAGGGTACTCACCAGTCGGCGTGTAGAAGCGAGAAGAAGGTCCCGCCCGCCCGCCCTTTTTTTAAACGCTTGGTGGGTGGGATTCTGATAAGGGGGAGGCATGTGAAAGGGTCCCGGGGGAGTTAGTAGTTTGAAAGATAAATGTTTGAGATGGTTCAATTGGGCCTCCTGGTGGTGGTTCTGGGCCTCAGGAGTTCAAGGGATTGTGCGGAAGGTTACCGGGGTGCCCCTGGGCCAGGGGCTCGCGGCCAGGGGCTTGCGGCCAGGGGTAAGAAGCGTGTTGCACAAATCCGGTTGGGGGAGGGGAGTGCCCTCCAGTTTGGTTATGTTTATATGTAAATATTCAAATGTTATTTATTGGTTTGTTAAATAAATGGGCCACACGGCCCAATTTTCCCACAGCAGGTGTCAGTGTCTCTTCTATTGGGAGAAGGGGTTGTTACGTGGTTAAGAGTGGGTTAGAGAGGAAGGGATGTATCTAAAATCCCATCTAGTCAAGTGTATGTATAATGGATATATGATTGCTGTACAGTCACAGTGTATGTATAATGAATGTATGCTTGCTGTACAGTGTATGTATAATGGATGTATGATTGCTGTACAGTGTATGTATAATGAATGTATGATTGCTGTACAGTGTATGTATACTGAATGTATGATTGCTGTACAGTGTATGTATAATGGATGTATGATTGCTGTACAGTGTATGTATAATGAATGTATGATTGCTGTACAGTGTATGTATAATGGAGGTATGCTTGCTGTACAGTGTATGTATAATGGATGTATGATTGCTGTACAGTGTATGTATAATGAATGTATGATTGCTGTACAGTGTATGTATAATGGATGTATGATTGCTGTACAGTGTATGTATAATGAATGTATGATTGCTGTACAGTGTATGTATACTGAATGTATGATTGCTGTACAGTGTATGTATAATGGAGGTATGCTTGCTGTACAGTGTATGTATAATGGATGTATGATTGCTGTACAGTGTATGTATAATGAATGTATGATTGCTGTACAGTGTATGTATAATGGAGGTATGATTGCTGTACAGTGTATGTATAATGAATGTATGATTGCTGTACAGTGTATGTATAATGGAGGTATGATTGCTGTACAGTGTATGTATAATGGATGTATGATTGCTGTACAGTGTATGTATAATGGATGTATGATTGCTGTACAGTGTATGTATAATGGAGGTATGATTGCTGTACAGTGTATGTATAATGAATGTATGATTGCTGTACAGTGTATGAATAAAGGAGGTATGATTGCTGTACAGTGTATGTATAATGGAGGTATGATTGCTGTACAGTGTATGTATAATGAATGTATGATTGCTGTACAGTGTATGTATAATGGAGGTATGATTGCTGTACAGTGTATGTATAATGGATGTATGATTGCTGTACAGTGTATGTATAATGAATGTATGATTGCTGTACAGTGTATGTATAATGAATGTATGATTGCTGTACAGTGTATGTATAATGGAGATATGCTTGCTGTACAGTGTATGTATAATGGATGTATGATTGCTGTACAGTGTATGTATACTGAATGTATGCTTGCTGTAAAGTGTATGTATAATGGATGTATAATTGCTGTACAGTGTATGTATAATGGATGTATGATTGCTGTACAGTGTATGTATACTGAATGTATGATTGCTGTACAGTGTATGTATAATGGAGGTATGATTGCTGTACAGTGTATGTATACTGAATGTATGATTGCTGTACAGTGTATGTATAATGGAAGTATGATTGCTGTACAGTGTATGTATAATGAATGTATGATTGCTGTACAGTGTATGTATAATGGAGGTATGATTGCTGTACAGTGTATGTATACTGAATGTATGATTGCTGTACAGTGTATGTATAATGGAGGTATGATTGCTGTACAGTGTATGTATAATGGAGGTATGATTGCTGTACAGTGTATGTATAATGGAGCCTCCAATCTAAAAAAAAAGCTTCCAATCCCCAAAAAAGTTTTAATAAAGTTTTTCATTTTGTTTGTATTGATATTTATATGAGTGTAGGTCTGTTTATGTATGTGTGCATGCAAGCAAGAGGGGCTGAAACGTCGCACTGTTTGACATGTGGAATAAATAGTTATTTTTTGGATATTTGGAGTGCCGCACCATTTTTGAAGTTATCAATTGGCTGTGATCGAGCCTGAGGAGCTGGCACCCACCTACTGTGGTAAAGTAGTGCTGCATTTTTTTCGACATTTATATATATATATATATATATATATATAAACACACACGCGTGTGCGGTGTGAGTTTGTGCTTTAGGGTGCACACTCCTCTACACCCCTCTGTCACCCATGTACACTCCTCTACACCCCTCTGTCACCCATGTACACTCCTCTACACCCCTCTGTCACCCATGTACACTCCTCTACACCCCTCTGTCACCCATGTACACTCCTCTATACCCCTCTGTCACCCATGTACACTCTTCTACACCCCTCTTTCACTCATGTACACTCCTCTACACCCCTCTGTCACCCATGTACACTCCTCTACACCCCTATGTCACCCATGTACACTCCTCTACACCCCTCTGTCACCCATGTACACTCCTCTCTACCCCTCTGTCACCCATGTACACTCCTCTACACCCATCTATCACCCATGTACACTCCTCTACACCCATCTATCACCCATGTTCACTCCTCTACACCCCTCTGTCACCCATATGCACTCCTCTCTACCCCTCTGTCACCCATGTTCACTCCTCTACACCCAACTATCACCCATGTACACTCCTCTACACCCATCTATCACCCATGTACACTCCTCTACACCCCTCTGTCACTCATATACACTCCTCTACACCCCTCTGTCACCCATGTACACTCCTCTACACCCATCTATCACCCATGTACACTCCTCAACACCCCTCTGTCACTCATATACACTCCTCTCTACCCCTCTGTCACCCATGTACACTCCTCTACACCCCTGTCACCCATGTACACTCCTCTACACCCCTGTCACCCATGTACACTCTTCTGCACCCCTCTGTCACCCATGTACACTCCTCTATACCCCTCTGTCACTCATGTACACTCCTCTACACCCCTCTGTCACCCATGTACACCCATCTGTCACCCATGTACACTCCTCTACACCCCTCTTTCACCCATGTACACTCCTCTACACCCTTCTGTCACCCATGTACACCCATCTGTCACCCATGTACACTCCTCTACACCCATCTGTCACCCATGTACACCCATCTGTCACCCATGTACACTCCTCTACACCCCTCTGTCACCCATGTGCACCCATCTGTCACCCATGTACACTCCTCTATACCCCTCTGTCACTCATGTACACTCCTCTATACCCCTCTGTCACCCATGTACACTCCTCTACACCCCTCTGTCACCCATGTACACCCATCTGTCACCCATGTACACTCCTCTACACCCCTCTGTCACCCATGTACACCCATCTGTCACCCATGTACACTCCTCTACACCCCTCTGTCACCCATGTACACCCATCTGTCACTCATGTACACTCCTCTAAACCCCTCAGTACACTCCTCTACACCCCTGTCACCCATGTATGCTCCTCTACACCCCTGTCACCCATGTATGCTCCTCTACACCCCTGTCACCCATGTATGCTCCTCTACACTCCTTTCACCCATGTATGCTCCTCTACACTCCTGTCACCCATGTATGCTCCTCTACACCCCTGTCACCCATGTATGCTCCTCTACACCCCTGTCACCCATGTATGCTCCTCTACACCCCTGTCACCCATGTATGCTCCTCTACACACCTGTCACCCATGTACGCTCCTCTACACCACTGTCACCCATGTACGCTTCTCTACACCCCTCTCTACACCCCTCTGTACACTCCTCTACACCCCTCTAAACCCCTCTGTCACCCATGTCCACCCCTCTACACCCCTCTGTCACCCATGTCCACCGCTCTACACCCCTCTGTCACCCATGTCCACCCATCTGTCACCCATGTCCACTCTTCTACACCCCTCTGTCACCCATGTAAAAAAAAGAAAGAAAAAAAAGTTTGGCGCCTAATAGGTTTGTTTTGCAGGTTTAACGGTGAAGAATTGTGGGTGGAAGAAATCGTGATGATGGCCCAGACCAGATGGAGAAGAGAAGGCAACGATGCAAATTAGAGAATACGTCATTGGTGAGTTGCTGTATAAAGCAGCACTTTAAACTACATACTCACTGATAAATAGATATAGTGCATTGCGTTTTTTACCGTTTTATGCTTTTTTTTTTCCTTGCTCGTCAACCTCGGTAGCGGTGCCCCGTGGAAATTTTTTTCCCAAGGTGTGCCCCGACCCGAAAAAGGTTGGGAAACACTGGTATATACATACATTCATATATATGGGATACAATACAGGAATATGGGTGCACTACTGTGGTAGATGTAAACAATACATTGGCTATCCCTCAACTGATGTTAAAATTGAGACATTCGCCAGTGTATCCTTATATGAAGGACACACCAGAGCCCGCACACCAACGCCAAGGTTTCTCAAATTGGTGCGAGACCTAACGCTAATCCTACCTGTGCTTGATAAGCAAAACAGGGGCCAGTGGGCAATTACGGCAGCATTCGGTTGACTCACAACTTCCTCCCAGATACCCTCCAGCGTGACTGAGCACACATGCAATGGGAGGAGGGAGGCAAGCTGCAAGCCCCACCTGAGTTGGCTAATATGGGTGCCTGGCCTCACAGGTGCTACCTTAATGCTGCCTTGTAGATATTCAAGGAGCATTAATGTTGGAGTTTACACACCTCCAAATATAAAATTTAAACAAACAACAAAAAACGTGGTCTCAAATGGCTGGAGGTGCTCAACCCCAAATGCGGTTGTGCATTTTTACTGGGGGAGCAGATCCTGCCCTTGTAGTCCGTTGCTAGGGGCGATCCCCAGCATAAAAATGCATACAATGGAGGATGCCTGCAGCGGACTACAAGTGCCACAAGTGTGGTCAGTATATAGTATACATTCATATATATGGGGGTCAGTATATAGTATACATTCATATATATGGGGGTCAGTATATAGTATACATTCATATATATGGGGGTCAGTATATAGTATACATTCATATATATGGGGGTCAGTATATAGTATACATTCATATATATGGGGGTCAGTATATAGTATACATTCATATATATGGGGTCAGTATATAGTATACATTCATATATATGGGGGTCAGTATATAGTATACATTCATATATATGGGGGTCAGTATATAGTATACATTCATATATATAGGGGTCAGTATGTAGTATACATTCATATATATGGAGGTCAGTATATAGTATACATTCATATATATGGGGTCAGTATATAGTATACATTCATATATATGGGGGTCAGTATATAGTATACATTCATATATATGGGGGTCAGTATATAGTATACATTCATATATATGGGGGTCAGTATATAGTATACATTCATGTGTGGTCAGTATATAGTATACGTTAATATATATGGGGGTCAGTATATAGTATACATTCATATATATAGGGGTCAGTATGTAGTATACATTCATATATATGGGGGTCAGTATATAGTATACATTCATATATATGGGGGTCAGTATATAGTATACATTCATGTGTGGTCAGTATATAGTATACATTCATGTGTGGTCAGTATATAGTATACGTTAATATATATGGGGGTCAGTATATAGTATACATTCATATATATGGGGGTCAGTATATAGTATACATTCATGTGTGGTCAGTATATAGTATACATTAATATATATATGGGGTCAGTATATAGTATACATTCATATATGGGGGCAGTATATAGTATACATTCATATATATGGGGGTCAGTATATAGTATACATTCATATATATGTGGTCAGTATATAGTATACATTCATATATATGGGGGTCAGTATATAGTATACATTCAAATATGGGGTCAGTATATAGTATACATTCATATATATGGGGGTCAGTATATAGTATACATTCATATATATGGGGGTCAGTATATAGTATACATTCATATATATGGGGGTCAGTATATAGTATACATTCATATATATGGGGGTCAGTATATAGTATACATTCATATATATGGGGGTCAGTATATAGTATACATTCATATATATGGGGGTCAGTTTATAGTATAAATTCATTTGTGGGGACAAGTATATAGTAAATTTTTATGTGGGGTCATTATTAGTGTTGAGCGGCATAGGCCATATTCGAATTCGCGATATATTTTCGCATAAGCAAAAATTAGCATAAACAAAAATTTGCATGGGCGAAAGTTACCATATGTGAAAAATTTGCATAAACGAAAATTTGCATATGCAAATTTTCCCATATGCGAAAATTTGTACGCCAGTCTCACGCAGCAGTATTAGAGCCTTCTTTACACCACGCAAGCTGGAAGCAGAGAGGGATGATCACTGTGATGTGTACTGTGGGGGAAAAAACAATATTCGGAATTTCGAATATATAGTGCTATATTGGTGAATATTCGCGAATTCGCGCATTGCGAATATTTGCGAGCAACACTAGTGTTGACCACCAGACGAAGGGGCAGCCGACACGCCCCCTCAAAAAAAGCGCTATGGCAGAGCCAGAGATATCCAAAGGCAGCGCTGCATCAGTCCCCCAAAAAATGTGAGTTCCTGGATTTAAATATCTATATTCAGGATGGCTGTTCGCATACTGCCAACTATTTTAAGGGGGTGGATGCAAACAGATACCTCGACTTTAACAGTTGCCATCTTAAATAATGGAAGAAGAACATTCCATTCGGTCAAATGAAAAGAATCCGAAGGAATTGTTCTTCCACCCAAAAATACCTACAACAACTAGAGAACCTGGAGGATGGTTTTAAACAAAAAGGGTATCCCAAACCCCTTATACAAGGAGCACGCCAGAGAGTGGACGAATTAGAACAAAGTGCTTGCTTGAAAAATAATAAACAGGGTAATGCAGAGGGGGGTTATAATGATGAATTTGATTCCGTTTTTCTAACTAGGTATTACACTTCACACACCAATATTTTTTTTACATTTTTTTTTATTTTTTTTTGTATAGGTAATATCACCAGCTCATATTATTGTGTCATGATTACTGGCACCATATGTAGTCCCCCAGTTATTCTTCTTTAGATGTTTTCCGTGTCCTGTGCAGTATCTCTCCCAGAAGTCCACTTGATGGCCCCCGTGGTGGTCTACACCCCGAAGTCATCAATTTTTACTCTAAGAGAGAGTGTGCAGCTGTTTCTGGAGACGGTCAACAATAACCTCTGCATGGTGGAATAATAGGTCACGATGTTTATCAGGATCAGTAGAAGCATCACCCACTCGATGATTATGATGGGGATTTCACGGATCTCGTCCCAGTCTTCATCATTATGGAATAATTCCTTTAATGTTTCATATCCAAAATAGAAAACTACACAGACAAAAGTCAGGCCACAGCAGGTGCATCTACTATGGTGGATGACTTTTTTTGCTCCTGGTAATTTATACATCTGGATGGACTGCCCAAGGTAGTATAAGGCTTCACATGTAATGGAAATTATCGTGCTGACAAAGTGTATCCTGGGATATTCTTCGGGGGACAATACATGCATAACAGCTGTGGAAAAACAGGAGGCCCACACAATGGCCAGCAGGATCCTCTGGATCAGGACCTGATGACCCCTGAACTCTTCAGTATGCATAACCATATACTTATAAATAAGAAAGGTTAGTACCAAAGTGCCAATGGACGTCCCTATGAATCCAATTCTGAATAATATGCTTTCGGGAAAGACATTTCCCACGTCACTGTGAAGGAAAAGAAACCAATGTTATTATGGATATTTCCTCACTCCCAACCCATGAAATAAGAATCATGTGCTTGTTTATCTTACCTGATGCTCATCAGTGGCGAGGCTGCATGGCCGAGGACGACCGTCATGATGTAGCTGGTGGCAAGCCAGGCCGCACACCAAAACGCCAACAGGAGGGGGACGAACCCCAGTCCTTTTAGCTCCATTTCAGACAAGTAGAAAAAGAAGACGCTAATCTCACTATTCTCACTAATCGCACTGGAACAGACTGAAGGCTCGGGCGGCTGTCAGTGGGATGTCAGGCCTCCAGCTGTCTATGACATCACATGTGACATGTCAGAATGACTGCTTGTTTCTTTGAGCTGCCATGATTTAGTATCTGCTATAGACAGAACCTGATGTTTTTACTATGGACCTTACAGACCTCAGAACCCAAGTAATTAGTGCAGGGGCTCCATTTTGATCATCTCATATTTCACATTATTTGAGTTCCAGGGCTCAGATACATTTGCATCCTCTATAGCAGTGGTCTTCAAGCTGTGAACCCCCAACCGCTGCAGAACCACAACTCCCAGCATGCCCAGACAGCAACTTTGCATAAGGAAATAGTCTAATTAAACTTTTCTTATATATAGAATCCCTGAAATCTCCAATCTCTCCTTTTATTGCTTTATGATCTGTGTTACTTATTTGTAAAAAACAATGTTTCTGATTGTCTTCCCCCCACACACTTATGGGCTATCTCTTCAAACGACTTTATTTGACCTAAAGCGTATAATTGATTTACATAAATAAGCCCCTTTTCATCCAAAAGAGTGAATCTTTAATTTTAAGGAATTCTTTAAGTGCTTTATTCGACCATAATGAAGTAAAGTCAAATCTCCATGTGATTTTAAACATTTTTTAAGTTCCCCCCATACTTAATTATCTAGATATGCATGGGTGTAGTGAGTATCCCAGCTTCCAAAATCTCAAAAATATCCTTCATTTTTCAGAGGCTTTTTCAAAAATGAAAGAAGCGATCTGATTGGTTGCTATGGGCAACTCAGAAACTTTTCCTCTGGGCAGGTTTTGATAAATCTCCCTCTATGGGGGAGATTCATCAAGACCAGTGTAGAGGAAGAGTTGTGCAGTTGCCCATAGCAACCAATCAGATTGCTTCTTTCATTTTTCACAATGCCTTTGCAAAATGAAAGAAGCGATCTGATTGGTTGCTATGGGCAACTCAGCATATTTTCCTGGAAAAGTTTCTGAGTTGCCCATAGCAACCAATCAGATTACTTCCTTCATTTTTCAGAGACTTTTTCAAAAATGAAAGAAGCGATCTGATTGGTTGCTATGGGCAACTCAGCAGCTTTCCCCATAGACCACAATGGGCCTACTGGTTTCAATGGGCAAAAAATCAGAGTTAATGCACTAGACACAGTTCTCTATACCATTAACCCCTTCCCGACCTATGACATACCTGTACGTCATGGGTGGCAAGGTGTTCCCGACCCATGACATACAGGTACGTCATGAACATTTTTGCCGCTACTCGCGGCATCCCGCAGCGCCCGGTAAGATGGTGGCTATCACTGATAGCCAGCCATCTTACCATGCGACCACGGGGGGTTTCATCCCCCCCCCCCCCCCCCAGCGATCGCTGCTATCAGCTGGTCAACTCTGACTAGCTAATAGCAGCGTTTCGCTATCAGAATATTTAGCAGCGCGGTGTGTAAGTCCCGATCACGGGGATCGGGACACACACCGCTCTGCTAAGTGTCCCTTACCCATCCCCCGGCATCACTTACCCGACCATGCGGTGTCCCGAGTGGTCCCGTTGCGAGCGACGTCCTCCAGGCGGTCCCGGCGGCGCTGCGTCCCGGAGGTGAGTTTCCGGCAGCAGTGCGGCATCTTCATTGGCAGCAGTGAGATCGCCGTAAAGCGATCTCACTGCTGCCTCTGGGAGTTTCAAAACGGCAACTCCCAGCATGCCCAGACAGCCTTTGGCTTTCTGGGCATGCTGGGAGTTGTAGTTTTGTAACATCTGGAGGTCCACAGTTTGGAGACCACTGTATAATGGTCTCCAATCTGTGCTGTTCCAGATGTTGCAAAACTACAACTCCCAGCATGCTCAGTCTGTCCAGGCATGCTGGGAGTTGTAGTTCTCTAACATCTGGAAGAGCATAGATTGGAGACCATTATACAGTGGTCTCCAAACTGTGGACCTCCAGATATTGCAAAACTACAACTCCCAGCATGCCCAGACTGCCCAAGCATGCTGGAAGTTGTAGTTCGGCAACATCTGATCCTTCAGATATTGCCGAACTACAACTTCCAGCATGCTTGGGCAGTCTGGGCATGCTGGGAGTTGTAGTTTTGCAACAACTGGAGGCACACTAGTTGGGAAACATTGTCCGTTTCCTACCTCAGTGCCTCCAGCTGTTTCAATTGTTGCAAAACTATAACTCCCAGCATGCACTGACAGACCATGCATGCTGGGAGTTGTAGTTTTGCAACAGCTGGAGGCACACTGGTTTGGAAACGCTAAGTTTGGTTGCAAAACACTTGAAAGTTTATTACTTAACTTAGTGTTTCCAAACCAGTGTGCCTCCAGCTGTTGCAAAACTACAACTCCCAGCATGCACGGACAGCCAAAGGGCATGCTCGGAGTTTGCAACAGCTGGATGTTTGCCCCCTCCCCCCAATGTGAATGTACAGGGTACACTCACATGGGCGGAGGTTTACAGTGAGTGCTGCAAGTTTGAGATGGTGCAAAATTTGCGCTGCAGCTCAAACTCCCAGCGGCAAACTTGCTGTGAACCTCTGCCCATGTGACTGTACCCTAAAAACACTACACTACACTAACACTAACCTAAAATAAAAAGTAAAAAACACTACATATACACATTATCCCTACACAGCCCCCCTCCCCCAAAAAAATGAAAAACGTCTGGTACGCTACTGTTTCCAAAACGGAGCCTCCAGCTGTTGCAAAATAATAACTCCCAGTATTGCCGGACAGCCATTGACTGTCCAGGCATGCTGGGAGTTTTGCAACAGCTGGAGGCACCCTGTTTGGGAATCATTGGCATAGAATACCCCTATGTCCACCCCTATGCAAATCCCTAATTCAGGCCTCAAATGCGCATGGCGCTCTCTCACTTTGGAGCCCTGTCGTATTTCAGGGCAACAGTTTTGGGACACATATGGGGTATTGCCGTACTCGGGAGAAATTGCCTTACAAATTTTGGGGGGCTTTTTCTTCTTTAACCCCTTATGAAAAGGTGAAGTTGGGGTCTACACCAGCATGTTAGTGTAAAAAAATAATTTTAAGGTAAAAGGGGAAAAAAGATCCTCTAAATTTGTAATGCAATTTCTCCCGAGTATGGAGATACCCCATATGTGGGCGCAAAGTGCTCTGGGGGCGCACAACAAGGCTCAGAAGGGAGAGTGCACCATGTACATTTGAGGCGATTTGCACAGGGGTGGCTGATTGTTACAGCAGTTCTCGGAATCAGAATGATAAGTAAAAGCATTCCAGAGTTATTAATGTTTAAAGTGACAGTGGTCAGATTTTCAAAAAATGCCCAGGACCTGAAGGTGAAAATGGGCTGGGTCATGAAGGGGTTAAAGGGGTACTCCGGTGAAAACCTTTTTTTTCTTTTAAATCAACTGGCTCCGGAAAGTTAAACAGATTTGTAAATTACTTCTATTAAAAAATCGTAATCTTTCCTGTACTTATTAGCTGCTGAATACTACAGAGGAAATTATTTTCTTTTTGGAATGCTCTCTGATGACATCACGAGCACAGTGCTCTCTGCTGACGTTATTATAATAATAATAATAATAAGTCTTTATTTATTGTTGTCCTTAGTGGGATTTGAACCCTCTCCAGCTCCACTATATCTTTCTTGTACACTGGTGCCCAGTACTGTACACAGTACTCTATGTGAGGACTGACTAGTGATTTGTACAGCGGTAGAATTATTTCCTTGTCGTCGGCATCTATGCCCCTATTGATGTACCCCATGATTTTATTAGCCTTGGCAGCAGCTGCCCGACACTGGTCACTACAGCTAAGTTTACTGTTACCTAAGGCTCCTAAGTCCTTTTCCATGTCAGTCGTCCTAAGTGTTCTTCCATTTAATACATAATCCCAGCTCGGATTTTTGCATTACCTTACATTTATCAGTGTTGAACCTCATCTGCCACTTCCCAGCCCAAACCTCCAACCTATCCAGATCCATTTGTAACAGTGCACTGTCCTCTATAGTGTTTACCACTTTACAGAGTTTGGTGTCATCTGCAAAGATTGCTACTTTACTATTCAACGCCTCTGCAAGGTCATTCATGAATATATTAAATAGGACAGGACCCAAGACAGACCCCTGTGGTACCCCACTAGTAACAGTCACCCAATCAGAATAAGTACCATTAACCCCTTAAGGACACATGACGTACTGGAACGTCATGTGTCCACTCCCGATCTATAACGCGGGGCCCCTTCCTGCCTCCTCGCTGTCCGATCGCCGAATGACAGCTCAGTGCCTGAGATCCAGGCATGAGCAGTCATGCGGCAGAATCATCGATCACTGGTTTCTTATGAGAAACCAGTGATCAATGTAAAAGATCAGTGTGTGCAGTGTTATAGGTCCCTATGGGACCTATAACACTGCAAAAAAAAAGTGCAAAAAAAAGTGAATAAACATCATTTAACCCCTTCCCTATTAAAAGTTTGAATCACCCCCCTTTTCCCATAAAAGAAAAAACACAGTGTAAATAAAAATAAAAATAAACATAAATGGTATCGCCGCGTGCGGAAATGTCCGAATTATAAAAATATATCGTTAATTAAACCGCACGGTCAATGGCGTGCGCGCAAAAAAATTCCAAAGTCCAAAATAGTGCATTTTTGGTCACTTTTTATATCATGAAAGAATGAATAAAAAGCGATCAATAAGTCCTATCAATGCAAAAATGGTACCGTTAAAAACTTCAGATCACGGCGCAAAAAATTAGCCCTCATACCGTCCCATACACGGAAAAATAAAAAAGTTATAGGGGTCAGAAGATGACAATTTTAAACGTATAAATTTTTCTGCATGAAGTTATGATTTTTTCCAGAAGTGCGACAAATTCAAACCTGTATAAGTAGGGTATCATTTTAATCATATGGACCTACAGAATAAAGGTAAGGTGTCATTTTTACCGAAAAATGTACTACGTAGAAACGGAAGCCCCCAAAAGTTACAAAATGGCGTTTTTTTTTTCAATTTTGTCTCACAATGATTTTTTTTCCCGTTTCACCGTAGATTTTTGGGCACAATGACTGACGTCATTACAAAGTAGAATTGGTGGTGCAAAAAATAAGCCATCATATGGATTTTTAGGTGCAAAATTGAAAGAGTTATGATTTTTTAAAGGCAAGGAGCAAAAAACGAAAATGCAAAAACGGAAAAAACCCCGGTCCTTAAGGGGTTAATAAACACCCTCTGTTTCCTATCATTGAGCCAGTTACTTACCCACTTGCGCACATTCTCCCCCAGCCCAAACCTTCTCATTTTATGCACCAACCTTTTATGTGGAACCGTATCAAATGCTTTGGAAAAATCCAGATATACGACATCCAGCGATTGCCCCTGGTCCAGTCTTGTGCTCACCTCCTCATAAAAGCTGATCAGGTTAGTTTGACAGGATCAATCCCTCATAAAGCCATGCTGATACAGGGTCATACATTTATTTTTATCAAGATATTCCAAAATAGCATCTCTTAGGAAACCCTCAAACAATTTACCGAGGTTAAACTAACAGGTCTATAATTCCCGGGGTCACCTTTTGACCCCTTCTTAAATATTGGCACCACATTTGCCATGCGCCAGTCCTGGGGAACAGTCCCTGTCACTATAGAGTCCCTGAATATTAAAAATTGGGGTCTGTCTATTACATTACTTTTTTTTTATTTTAATATTAAACAATTACAAAAATACATTGTACAAATCCGATAAAACAACATCACCAATCGGAAGAAAAGCAAAAGCCATAGAAGCCAAATCCATACTTGTTTACATCCAAGAGTATGTCTAATCAAATTTGCCCATCTTACCAATAGCTCCCAGCAGTATAAACTCTATCGTACGAGGTACCTTCACAGGGATTTTACTTTCTACCTCTTTTATTACAGATTCCCAGAAAACAGATATCTTCTCACACGACCAAAAACGATGTAAATAGTCCGCCTCTTCCAAACCACATTTAACACACTGTGAAGTGATTCTCACCCCTATCCTATGTAAATGAAGCGCGGAATAGTGGGTCTTGTGTAATATCTTAAATTGTGTAATTTTATGTTCCATATTACGAGAAACCTTGCTTATATTTTGGGCCATAATGTCCCAATCTTCCTCAGACACAGTACCCACTATTCCGGACCATTTGTCTTTAATTCTGTCGATCCCCCTTACTCCAATAATCTTATTTAATTTCTTATACAAAATTGATATTCCTTTTTTTTTTTTTAAGTGCTCTATTTGAGTTAGTGCTTCTATGAAATTGTGTTTCTGTGCTACATATATCTCCTTATCTATCGTGTTATGGACTGCATGACTAACTTGCCAATAGTACAGCCAATCGTTATCACTAATATCATACCCCCTTTTTATGTGCTCAAATGAAAAGAGTTGTCCTTTATCAAATAATTGTTCCAGTCGTTTTATACCCTTACTATCCCAAAAAGTTGACTCACACTTCACCAATTCTTTAAATTTATTGTTACCCCATAGGGGTGTGAACCCAAAACTATTTCCTACATGTAATTCTCCCTTTAATCTTTCCCATACTTTCCTATATTTATACAATAACATTGTGTTATTTGACCCACTCTCCTCATAATCATCTCATTCCAACACCTCATATATGTTCACTTTCTCCTTATCTACTACAGTCTTCTCCAGATATCTAAAATTTCTCTAATTCACGATTCGTACCAACTGCGCGGCCATGTAATAAACAAAAAAATTGGGCATATCCAATCCCCCCCTATCTCCAGGGGCCATAAAATATCTGTACTTCAGATGAACCCTTTTTCTTCCCCATAACAATCTACCCAGTATCACTTCTATCTTCCGGAACCAGCATTTGCCGATCCACACTGGCGAGGCAGCAAGAAAAAAAAGGATCTGTGGGAGGACCACCATTTTTATTATCGCCATCCTTTCTGACATAGAGAAGGGCATTTTAATCCATACTTCTACTCTCTTTGCTAAACTATTCAAAAGGGGCAGTATATTGTTAATCACAAACCTATCATTCGTGGCTGCTATTTTTACTCCCAGATAATGGAAACATTCATTTTTTTTGAACACGGATAGTCTTCCCACCGTCTCCCCCATATCTTCATCCAGGGGGAGCATAGTAGATTTACTCCAATTTATGTCCAACCCAGATAGAGGGGCAAATGCCTCGAACATCTTAATGATACGATGTATTTTTTCTTGTGGGTTAGTTACAAAAAGGAGGATATCATCTACAAATAACAAGATCTTACTCTTCTCTCCATTTACTCCAAATCCCTCATAAACATCATTATCTCTTATCCAAGCCGCTAAGGGTTCAATATAAATTAAAAATAAAAAGGGTGAGAGGGGGCAGCCCTGCCTTGTTCCTCTACTTAGTTTGAATGGGTAGGAGGGAGTTCCATCTACCACCACACTCGCCTCGGGGTTAGTGTATAGTAGCTGAATATAACTCAAAAACCTCGGGCCCACCCCAACCCTCTTCAAAACTTCCCAGAGGTATCCCCACTCCACCCTGTCAAAAGCTTTAGTAGCATCCAATGACAGAATGGAGCGGGGGCCACGGGATCCACTCTGGATTGCTTCATACACCTGGTGGATATTGTCATGAACCGTTCTTCCTGACCTAAACCCTCCCTGGTCACCGCCCACCACTACCTCCACTACTTTATCCGATCTCCTTGCCAGTGCTTTCGCTATTATCTTTATATCTGTATTAAGCAAGGAGATATGAGCCCAAATCCAAGGGATCCTTATCTTTTTTCCTAATGAGTCTAATATTAGCCTCACACATAGATTTAGGGAGAACCCCCCCCCCCTCCAGGATTCATTAATGATACCCAGCAGTTTTGGAAGCAGCAGGGTTGAGTATATTCTATATATCTAGAAAGGAATGCCGTCAGACCCAGGGGATGTATTCCCTTGGATTGATGCCAATGCCTCCTCCAATTCCTGGAGGGAGATTGGGTCATCCAGGGAGTCCCTGACATCCTCTGTCAAACTTGGAATATTAATTCCCCTCAGGAATTCCTCTACCTCCGCCCTATTAATATCGCTGCCCATATAGAGATTGGAGAAAAAAGAGCCAACCATTTGGGCTATTTCTTCTCTATCTGTGGTTATGCTGCCATCCTCCCTCCTCAGAGCCATAATACCACATTCGTCGCCTTGATTTTTAAGTAATCTTGACAATGTCTTATTTGGTTTCCCTTTCTCAAAGAAATTAAATTGCCCACTGAAGATTAGTTTATTTTGTGCCTTTTTAAGTAGATATTCTTTATATTTCTCTTGAGCTGCCTTCAGTTCTAACAGCTGTCCCCCCCCCCCCACTATCCTCTTCTGTCCCTGTTTCTAATGTTGCCACTTTACTATTCAGTACTGATTCTTCCTGTGAGAATTCCCTTTTTTTTTTTTAATTGATTCGCCCTATATATAGGCCCCTCAAGTATGCCTTCATAGTATCCCATACCACCTGAGGGTTTGCGGACTTATGATTAATCTCCCAGAATGCCTCTATTTCCTGTCTAAACCAGTCCTGGTCGCCCACTAATTCAATCCAGTGGGGGTTGAGCCGAAAGCCCAACCTTTTCCCACCCATTACCTTACCTCCAATTTCCACCACCACTGGGCAATGGTCCGATAGGGTTTTAGCTTTATACTGCACCCTGCTGGTCCAGGTCATTGCATTCTTATCACACAGTCATAAGTCAATTCGGGAAGCGGTGTTATATGAGGTACTAAAAAATGAGTACTGTCTTACTCCTGGGTTTAGTTTCCGCCACCCATCAACCCAATTCATCTCTCCACAGTATCTCGCCAATGCTGTTTCGTTCCCCCCTACATTCCTACCTAATTTGTATCTGTCCATACTAGGGTCCATTACATTGTTCAAATCTCCAACTATCCATAATGCCGAATGTGTCTTACTTTCGCTATAGCTCACGAGGTCCCTCAGAACATCCACTCTAAAAGATGGAGGAATATAAACAAAAGCCAAGATGACTGCCCTATCTTCCCATATTCCATAAAGAAATACATATCGACCATACTTATCTACCTTTGCATTCTTAGTCTCGAATGGTACCCTCCTGTGAACATATACTGATACTCCCATGGAGTAGGAAGAGAGTCTGGAGTGGTATTCTTCTTTGGCCCACTTCCTTGGAAGTATCTGCTCATCTCTTGACCTATGGAACTCAACTAAACATATGATCGCAGGAAGGCACCTCCGAATATAATCGAAGATTGCACACTTTTTAATTCTATCCGACATACCTCGTACGTTCCAGGCTAACAATTTAAGCATAGATATATTTGCCTAAGAGAAAAAAGAAAAGAGAGAAGAAGAAGAGAGAAAAAAAACCCCTCTTTTGATCATCCCGTGCCATCCCTCCCTCCTTTCCCTTTCCCAACATCTGTGTTCCCATAGGGGGCACAGACTGCCCTTCCTCAGTTTCTTCCACCGCCAAGACCGAGTACCTAGAGCCTGTTTTACTAGGGGAGAGATCCTTCTGGGTTCTAGTTTTTATACCCACAGCTGGAGACTTCCATATTTTATCCAATTTACCCATAGCCCCCTTATCTTTTTGTGGCGAGCTACCCCCTGATCTTCTGGGGTTCACCTTAGGGGCCATTTCATCCACTATTTCTCTTCACTGTATATTTGTGGGGTGTATGTATCACTACGGGGATATCATGGAGAAACTTAACAACTTTATACACCATAGGCCCCTCCCACTCGAGAATTTAAATCCCGTTATTTACAGCATACAAAAGTAAGAATTCACAGTCCCATATGGCTCTGGGGAGCGCTTAAAACCTAGGGTATCACACCCTGATCCAGAAATATCCACCACCAAATATAGCATACTAATATGCAACTACGGAATCATTAGCGTATTCACGCTCCCCCTGGTAGACAGTACAATCACCCCCCAGAGTCACTGATCTTATTGGGTCCAGGGAGGGGTCCAATTTCATGAGAGAGGAATTCTGCTAAGACCAAGTTGTTCAATTTAGTCCATGAGTCCCGGTTTCTCCAAATCGCTAGGAGGAGTGACCAGGCAGAGAGTCAGGCATCCAATATTGTCCATTCCACATGGGGCCAGTGCAAGGGGCTGCTGCTGTTCAGAATATTGCTGGGGTATTAATCAATGGTTTCACCGGCTTCTGCACTGTTAGATATTCATCACATGTAAAGTCTGATCGTTTTACTCAGCTCCACTCTCCATCCACAAGAAAGGGTCTGGGCCAGTCTATCCAAATCCCAGCAAGGAGTAGCGGAGTTCCACACATGCCCCTCAACACCTCCGCGTCTGTCTATTACATTACTTAATTCCTTTAGAACATGGGGGTGAATGCCATCTGGACCTGGTGATTTGTCTATTTTGATTTTTTGTTGGTGGCACTGTACTTCTTCCTGGGTTAGACAGGTGACCTGTACTGGGGAGTTTACCTTATCACACTGTATTTCACCTGGCATTTCATTTTCCTCAGTGAATACAGTGGAGAAGAATTTGTTTAGTATATTTGCTTTTTCCTGATCCCCGTTTATAATTTCTTACTCATCATTTTTTAAAGGGCCAACACTTTCATTTTTGACCTTTTTGCTATTTATATAATTAAAGAACATTTTGGAGTTAGTTATACTCTCTTTGGCAATGAGTCTTTCTGTCTCTATTTTTGCGGCTTTTATCTGTTTTTTACATATTTCACATTTTTCTCTATAGCTTTTTAATGCTTCTTCACTGCTGTCCTGTTTTAGTAACTGAAATGCTTTATTTTTGTCATTTATTGCCCCCTTAACATTTTTATTCATCCATATTGGTTTTCTTTTATTTCTGACCCTTTTATTCCTATAAAGTATATACATCTTACAGTGAAAATTTAAGATATTTTTAAAAGTCTCTTATCTCCCTTATCTCCCGCTGCCTCTCTGGTACGGCTCGTGGTACAGGTAATATTTCAGAAAATACTACCTTGGAGGTCCTTGCCTTAAGCTTGCAGCCTAAGTCCCTGAAATCATTTTTAAGGACACTCCATCTACCTCTTACTTTGTCATTGGTGCCAATATGTACCATGACTGCTGGGTCTTCTCCAGCCCCACCCAGCAACCTGTCAACCCGATCCGCGATGTGCCGAACTCGAGCGCCAGGAAGACAACACACTGTTCGGCTATCCCGGTCTTTATGACAGATCGCCCTGTCTGTCCCCCTAATAATTGAGTCCCCCACTACCAGTACCAGTCTGGCCTGCCCTGCTCTCCTCCCTCCCTCCTTACTGGAGCAGACACCCCCCTGGCAGTCAGAGGCAGAGTCCTGCTGCAGTACCGCTAGCTCTGAAATGACATCCCCCTCATCTGCCAACTGGGCAAACTTGTTGGGGTGTGCCAGTTCAGGACTAGCCTCCCTGACACTTTTCCCTCTACCCCGTTTTCTAACTGTAACCCAGCTAACTGCCTGACTGTCCTGCCCCTCCGTCCCACTATCCATCCCCACCTCGACCCCAGAGAGTACCTGCTCAGTAAGCAGGAGACTACTCTGCGGGTTGTCAATGCATCTCAGTGTTGCCAGTTGCTCCTCTAGATCCAGGATCTGGGCTTCTAAATGAGCAACTCGCACACATCTCGCACAACAATATGCACCCTCAAACTGTTGTTCAAGGATTGCATACATTGCGCAAGATGCACACTGGACTGCCTTTTCCAACATGGAGGTCATACTAGATTTGGGGATTGCAAAAATTTACAGAAAAGAAAAAAAAATCAAATATTTCAATTTAAACTTCCTGAATTTAAAGTCCCTTAATTTTAAGTCCCCTCACTTTTATACTCACTCACTTGTATGCTTCACACTCTTGTATACAGACAAACAATCGCTAGCTCAACATAGTGTATTTGCTTTATATTTATCACAACCACAACCACCTCTCTTCCACTGCCTGGAAGTGAAACTTTTTTTTTTTTTTCATTTACACATCCAAATTTAACGAAAAGTCGTAAAAGACCTGTGAGGTGTTAAGGCTCACTGGACCCCTTGGTAAGTGCCTTGAGGGGTGTAGTTTCCAAAATGGTATGCCATGTGGGGGTTTTCTGCTCTTCTGGCACCATAGGGGCTTCCAAAATGTGACATGCCCCCCAAAAACCATTTCAGCAAAAATTCACTCTCCAAAATCCCATTGTTGCTCCTTCCCTTCTGAGCCCTCTACTGCACCAGCCGAACACTTTACATACACATATGAGGTATTTCCTTACTCTAGAGAAATTGGGTTACAAATTTTTGGGGGCTTTTTCTCCTATTACCCCTTGTAAAAATTCAAAAACTGGGTCTACAAGAACATGCGAGTGTAAAAAATGGAGATTTTGAATTTCCTCCTTCACTTTGCTGCTATTCCTGTGAAACACCTAAAGGGTTAACACACTTACCCAAATGTCATTTTGGATACTTTGAGGGGTGCAGTTATTATAATGGGGTCATTTGTGGGGTATTTCTAATATGAAGGCCCTTCAAATCCACTTCAAAACTGAACTGGTCCCTGAAAAATTCCAATTTAGAAAATGTTGTGAAAAATTGGAAAAGTGCTGCTGAACTTTGAAGCCCTCTGATATCTTCTAAAAGTTAAAACCTGTCAACTTTATGATGAAAATATAAAGTAGACATATTGTATCTGTGAATCAATATATAATTTATTTGGAATCTCTGTTTTTGTTACAAGCAGAGAGCTTCAAAGTTAGAAAAATGCTAAATTTTCAATTTTTTCATCAAATTTTGGAATTTTTCACCAAGAAATGATGCAAGCCTCAACAAAAATTTACCACTAACATGAAGTAGAATATGTTACGAAAAAACAATCTCAGAATCAGAAAGAAAAGTAAAAGTATCCCAGAGTTATTAATGCTTAAAATGACAGTGGTCAGATGTGCAAAAATTACTGGGTCGTTAAGGTGAAAATGGGCTGGTTCCTTAAGGGGTTAAACCCCACTGGCATTTGACAGATCTTTGGAACAGTGGGCTGTGCAAATGAAATTTTCATTTTTCTTTTGGCAGACCACTGCTCAAAAAAATCAGACACCTGTGAGATATAAATGCTCACTGCACGTCTTATTAGGGGTGTAGTTTCCAAAATGGGGTCACATGTGGGGGGGTTCACTGTTCTGGCACCATGGAGGCCTAAACGCACATGGCCTTCAATTTCAGCCAGATTCTCTCTCCAAAAGCCCAATGGTGCTCCTTCTCTTCTGAGCCCTGTAGTTCACCCGTAGAGCACTTTACATCCACATGTGGGGTATTTTCTGACTCAGAAGAATTGGGGTTACAAATTTTGCGGGGCTTTTTCTCCTATTACCCCTTGTGAAAATGATAAAATTGGGGTAACAATAGCATTTTAGGGAAAAAAATATAATTTTTTTTATTTTCACCTCCAACTTTAACTAAAATTTGTCAAACACCTGTGGGATGTTAAGGCTCACTATACCCCTTGTTACTTTTCGTGAGGGGTGTAGTTTTCTAAATGGGGGTCACATATGGGTGTTTTTTATGTTTATGTCAGAACTGCTGTAACTACCAGCCACCCCTGTGCAAATCACCAATTTAGGCCTCAAATGTATATGGTACACTCTGTTTACACTAACTAAAAATTTACCTTTTCTTAAGGGGTAAAAGAAGAGAAAAAAAATTTGTAACCCAAAACTGTTGCCTTGAAATATGAGAGGGCTCCAAAGTGAAAGAGCACCATGTGCATTTGAGGCCTAAATTAGGGATTTGCATCCACCACCAAATTACCCTACAGCAGTGCTTCCCAAATAGGGTGTCTCCAGCTGTTGCACTACTTCCTGTTCAGGGTGTGGTTGTGTGATCGTCAACTCCAGGAGAACCAGAGAACCAGAGAGCAGCAGGATTTTCACCAGCCCTCTCCCCCCCCCCCCCCCCAGGTTTGTGGCAGCCTTCGGGGAAGGGCTTCCCTGCATGAACCCCAACGTCCCCATCTCCCGTACCAGGCTGGCGGGAGGTGGAGGTGACATTGCAACGGCCAACTCCCAGGATGGGGTACGGAGATCCTCCAGGATCCGCAGAAATGCAGAACCAACTCCACCGTCCATATCTGGAAGCCGCAAGGCTGCAAGGAAGGCTACAAGCAAGGCTGCAGGTAAAGACCTGCATGAAGGTGAGGAGTTAAGGAGAAACATGGGGAGGCAAGGTACCTCTGAACCCCAGCAATGGCGGGCATTGGGTCCCAGGGAGTCTTTGGCCACTTTTGGGTCCCGACTCCAAGCAAAAATGGCGGAGTATGAGCGTCTTGGCAAAATTCTTCGTGGGCTAGGAGAGGACTTAAAATTTGCCCGTTACCAGGCTGATTACACCTCAAAAAATCCAAGGCCAGTGTATTCGGCTAAAGTGCGCACCCTGAAAAAAGAGGTGAGGATGGAGATCATGGAAGGGGCTGGTATCTTCAGAGAAAAACTCTGAAATGAAAGTCGGTTCAGAGGCCAGCAGAACCCAGAAAGAGAGGAGGAGGTCAGTCACAGCGAAAGCAGTGCAGAGGAGGATGGTGTGGAGGTGGATGGTGGAGGAGAAAGAGAGAACAGTGCTGAGGAGGACAGTGTGGAGGAAGATGGTGGTGGAGAAAGAGAGGACAGTGCTGAGGAAGGTGCTAAAGAGAAGCAAGATGGTGGTGCAGAGGAGAGTGAAATGGAGGAGGACACAACCCAGAGTTCATACATAAATCCTGCTCAGGTAGCCCTGCCTGTAACGTCAGATGACAGCAGTGACGACAGCGGCAGCAGCAATGGGTTAATTGGTGGTGGATTGCTGAAGGCGATTGTGCTCCAAGAGTCACCTACCCATTTTGAGAACTTCTCATTTGGAAATGACTTAGGCCCAGATACTGAGGTGAAGGGCAAGAGGAAGAGGAGAAATAAAAGGAGAGGTCACCAGACTTGTTTATTCTTCTCTCCAGCAGTCTGGGCCATCTGAAAAGGTGGTTCAGGCTGGTGGGCCCCCCAGTCTGCCCGACACCGCTTTTGCTGTAAAGCAGGGCCAGCATGGGGGGTACATGGTGGATAAGGTTTCTAAGATGGCTGCAGACGCCAAGGAACCCGCCTGTCCTGCCGGTAGGGAAGGGCAGGACAGGCTTAAGGTGGGCGACTCCGATGCTGCAGGACCACCCCAGGTGGGCAGGGGGCGTGTCCTAGTGCCGGAGCTTGGTGATGTTGCTGTCTGCTCGGGGGGCGGTCCCCCGAGCGATCTGGGCGTAGCAGGGCACTCCTCTGTGAGGGGGGGGGAGTGTCCATGCGTCTGGATTGGTAGAAAAGCCCGGGCGGTTGGGTGAGGTGGCTCCTAAAGGTTGCACTGACGCTGTGGGGAATCCCTGCACGTCGGCTGCTGTAGGAGGGGTGGGGGTGCGTCCGGAGGGACAGCTCCCACCCAGTGTGAAGCAGTTCTCACTGGGAACATCATCGGCGTTGAAGGAAGTGTCATCACTGGAACTGGAAGTAACATCGCCAGAACCGAAAAAGCAGTCATCGGGGGCGGGACCAGCAGCACAAACCCCCGTGGCATACGCAAATAACCCGGCCAGCTCAGGAAAGTTTAGCCAGGATAATAGTGTGAAAGGGAAGAGTGCAAAAGAGAGTGAAAATTTTGGTGATGGTATGTTGCATGAAAATGTTAGCAGTGTGCAAGAGTGGGGCATTAGAGGAGTACAAGAGAGGGGTGCTAGCGGTGTGCAAGAGGGGGGTGCTAGCGGTGTGCAAGAGAGGGGTGCTAGCGGTGTGCGAGAGAGGGGTGCTAGCGGTGTGCGAGAGAGGGGTGCTAGCGGTGTGCGAGAGAGGGGTGCTAGCGGTGTGCAAGAGAGGGGTGCTAGCGGTGTGCGAGAGAGGGGTGCTAGCGGTGTGCAAGAGAGGGATGCTAGCGGTGTGTGAGAGAGGGGTGCTAGAGGTGTACAAGAGAGGGATGCTAGCGGTGTGCAAGAGAAGAGTGCTGGAGGCGGGCAAAGGGATGTCACTGGATCAGTAAAGAGTACTGCTTTTTCGGCTGCCCTCCTGGTGGTGACTGCTAGAAGCTATGCCAGCGTCGCTGCCGGGGAATCAAGAGGGTCCCCGTCTCCATCTGGTTCTGGGGGTCACTTGCAGCGGCGCCTCCTGGAGGCTCTGCATAAGGGTGATAGGTCAATTGAGGTAGAAGGGAGGGGTTCGGTTGACCTGTCTTTTTGGATAGAGAGGCATGGTCTGGGTGCCTTCCGAGAACAGAATGGGGAGGTGATGTGGTCCCTCCCGACACCCGGGCAGGATAGTAACCGTAGGAATGTGGCCCGTCTGATTTGGAGGGGTAAAGATGCGTGCCCACCCCGGGCAAGGGTGGTTGAGCTCCTCCTTCAGATGGAGTACTCGGCGAGTGACATCTTTGCCCTGATTCACCCCTATGGTTCTTCTGAGTTCGACATCAGCTTTGTTCGGCCAGAGGGTCTTGAACTTTTCTGGTCGAATTACGAGATGGTGAAGAACGAGCCCGGCTGGCGGGATTTCGCTGTAAAAGCGATATCCCGTCAGAACCAAACCAAGAGAGTGACCGTTTTGACCCTGTAACGAGTCGCTCTCTTGCTACGACATCATGACCTGGCTCGGTCGTTATGGGGATGTGACGGACATGCCCAAGAAAAATCTTGATGAGCACGGGATCTGGTCTGGGGCCTGGACGTTTTCCGTCAAACTTAGGCGTTCAGGGAGCACAGTTGCCCACATCCCATCGGCAGCCTTCCTCGGACGTGACAGAATCCAAGTCTTCTACCAGGGGCAGCCTAAAATCTGCCACAGGTGTGGTAGTCCTACCCATTTTAGCGCAGCCTGCACTGTGCAGGTTTGCGCTTTGTGTGGTGGGGCTGGTCATTTGGCTGCATCCTGTGGGCAGATCAGGTGTCATCTGTGTGGTGTCCTAGGACACCCTTTCAAGCGTTGCCCCAGCGCCTTTTCCCATTTGGTGGCCGCTCCAGCTGGGGAGAGCTTTAGGGTTGCCCCGGCTGGGGAGGGTACGGGCATGGGTGAAGGAGCAACAGGGTTAATAAAGAGCAAGAAGGGGCCTGCCAAACTAAGGCGAGAGGAAAACCGCAGAAGGAGCAGGGAGCTAAAGAGTTCTCAGGTGGCGGGGGTAGCTCCTGGCCCTGCTCCTGTCACTAGCCCAGATGTTGCTGAGACCCTGGGGATGATGTGTTGGATGAGGAGATTAGGAGGATTTGCGAAGAGGAAGGCAAAGAGGCTGATCTTTCTGATTCCTCCCACTATAAAAGTGTGGATGAGGAGGGGAGGGAAAGGTCGAAAAAAGACAAGGGCAAAAAAGTTGTAAAGGGGAAGTCTCAGTCCTCTATTTCAGGTGCTAAAGGCCAGGTCCTAAAAGGAAGCTTACCTGCCCCCCTTCTGATTGACCTATCGAACAGGTACCTTGTCCTTGATACCATCTCCTCCCCCTCATTGGAGGGGGGTGGCGAGGATGGGGTGCCTGAGGGATTGGAGCCTCCAGGGGGAACTGGGTCCTGTCCTGTTGAGGCATCTCCCTCGGAGGGCAGGGCTAACTCAGGGCCAGATGGAGATGGGAGCCAGATGGATCAGTCTGAGTCAAAAAAGAGATCTAAAGAAAGTAAGAATGCTCCTTCTTCTTCAGGGGATGAGGTGGTGAAGAAGAAGGGCAAGAAAAAATTATGGGTAAGGCCATCTAACTCAATTACCCAGGATGGCAGCACTCACCCCATTGACGCTGGCATCTATTAATTGTGCCAGTATAAAGTCTGATACGGCTAGATTTGCAGCCTTTGATTTTCTCGGCCGTGTTGAAGCCGACATTTTCTTTTTACAGGAGACCAGGTTGTCAGATCTAGCCTCTCTGGTGAAAGCCAAAAGAAAGTGAAGGCGCGGCCCCTCCCACTGGTCTCTTGCGGCTGAGCCGTATAGTGGGGTGGCGGTCCTTTTTACCGCTCCGGTCGAATGCAGACGGGTCATTGAGTTAGAAATGGGGAGGTGCCTGATCTTAGATGTCTTCATGAAGGGACAAGAGCTCCGGCTCATTAACATCTACACCCCACAAACAAAGTGGGGCCGTAAGGATCTCTTTATGAGGATTAAGCCCTTTCTTTTTACTAGCCGGCAAGTGATCTTTGGAGGGAACTTCAATAATGTCACGAGGTCCCAAGATAGGAGAGGTTTCAATGATCGGCTGGCTTATGACTATGTGGCCCTTAGTAATATAGTCAGGGAAGCTCGCCTAGAGGATGCCCACATCCGGAGCCCCTCAGGCCACGCGGTTTCACCTTTCATCGAGGTAGCAGCAGGTCTAGGATAGACAGGTTTTATTTAAAGGAGGAAGCCGTCTCTTCCGCAGTGTCCGTGGTTGAGGTGGAGTTCTCTGACCACTGTATGATTTAGTTTTCCCTGAATGTTTCAGAGACCCCCCGGATGGGAAAAGGTTATTGGAAGCTGAATTCGTCCCTCCTGGAGGAAACAGAGATAAGACAGTCCTTTGAGGATTTTCTTCAGAGTCAGGTACCTTTACTGGACTTTTGTAGTAGTAAGTCAGAGTGGTGGGAGATATTCAAGAAGCGGGTTGCGGGGTTCTTCCGCCAGCTCTCGAGCCTCAGGTCCCTGAACAGGTATCGCCTGTATCAGGGACTGAGGAGGAAACTCGAGCTTCTCGTCTCGACTGGAGGTAGCCGAGAGGATATCTCCAGAGTGAAGTCCTTGCTGATGAGGTGTCAGTACGATAGGCACGCATCTTTGGTTTTTGAGAGGGATTACGGGAAGTACCGCTCGCCCGACCCTTACAGGAACTGCAAGATGTCAGTGAGTAGTAAAGTAGTCTCAGGACTGATTGATAGTACGGGATCTCTGAATCGGTCCAGATCAGGGATCCTGGAGGTCGTCAGATCCTTCTACTCGCACCTCTTGGGGAGGAAGGATCTAGATCGAGACGGGATGTCGGCTTTCCTGGCTGAAACCATTCCTGAGCCAGGGGTAGACCCCTCTCTTGGCATTTTGGCAGAAGAAATCAGGGAAGAGGAAGTGAGACTGGCGATCGAGGGGCTTGCCCCTAAGAAGTCGCCAGGTCCGGATGGCTTAACATCCAAGTGGTACTGGACCTTTTAAGGAGTCTTTAGCTCCCCTCTTGACTGAGGTATTCAATGAGTGTCTCTCCTCGGGCACTCTTCCAAAGTCAATGAGGAGGTCAGCCCTGATTCTTCTGTCAAAGGGTAAAGATCCCAGCCGTATTGAGAATTGGAGGCCCATAGCTCTTCTCAATACAGACAGGAAGCTTCTGGCCAAGATACTGTTTAATCGGCTGGTGAAGTTTGCACCCCGGCTCCTTTCGGGGGCTCAGCACTGCTCTGTTCCAGGCCGAAGCACCTTAAGTGCTGTCCTCAGTGTCAGGGAGGCAGTGGAGCGGAGTAGTGCGGGTCTCTGGAAGGGGTACTTACTGTCCTTGGATCAGGCCAAAGCATTTGATCGAGTGAACCATGACTACCTCTGGTCCGTCCTCCTGAGATATGGCTTACCGTGTACTTTTGTTAATTGGCTTAAGATCTTGTATGCAGGGGCAGAGAGTTTCCCGCTGGTGAACGGGTGGTCTGGCCGCTCTTTTGAGGTGGGGTCCGGAGTCCGTCAGGGTTGTCCTTTGAGACCGCTCTTATATGTATTTGCGATCGATCCCTTCCTTAGGAGGGTGAGTTGCGGACCATTGGCGGGAGTCAGGATGATTCTGGCGGAGCCGGGTGTCGCCCAGAGAGTGGTGGCGTACGCTGATGATGTCACCATTTTCGTCTCCTCGAGAGAGAGGAGGACGATGTGGTGATGTCGGAAGTGGACCGCTACTCGGAGACATCCGGGTCTAAGATCAACCAGGATAAGTGTGAGAGTCTCTGGCTGGGAGGGGGAGACCCCACGTTTGATCTCCCGGACACCCTTCCAGGGCCCCAAGAGTCAGTAAAAGTTTTGGGCATCACATTCGGCCAGGATGATTATCCCACCAAAAACTGGGATGGTAAGCTCCAGGATGCCACTCAGAGGGTTGACCAGTGGAAGGGTTGGTCTATGACCCTCAGGGAAAGGGTACACCTGATCAAATCGTACCTGCTCCCCTTGTTTATCTATCTGGGCAGTGTATGTATTTTACCAGAGGCTTACTACACTAGGGTCTACAGCCTGTTTTTCCAACTGTTATGGGGGAACAGGTTGAACCTAGTCAAGAGGGAGGTTACGTACCGCACGAGGAGACTAGGGGGTTTATCTATGGTAAACCCTGTGGTGTTCTTAACGAACACCTTCTTGAAAGCCAACATTGCAAACCTCTGGTCAGAGAGGGCTCCTCCGTGGGTACTCTCCTGCAGGGAATGGTTTCGGCCTTTCTTCCAGGAATGGGAGACAGGAGGGCAAGTGAAGGACCTCCGTACACCACATGGATATCTTCCGGCTTACGCTACCCCGACTCTGAAGGCGATGCGTCGGTGGGGTCTGGGAGTGTGGGAGATCAGGACCCAGTCAAGGCAGTTCCTTGACAAACGGGTTCTGTTGACCCACTTCCAGAAGCCTCTGGTGCTCAGGGACTGCCCAGGTCGGGATCTGAGGGTGGGGTTGCATCTTTTAAATATGAAAAGGATCCCCCAGAAGTTTTGGGACTTGGCCTGGCGCTGCTTTCAGGGGAAGCTATATGTGAGGGACAACCTGAAGTACAGGAACTCTGATGACCGGGGATGTCCCCGAGAAGAGTGCGGGGACACGCTGGAAAGCATGGACCACTTCCTGCTTCATTGTCCCTTTAATATAGGGGTTTACAACAGGGTGGGCGCTTCCATCGGCTGGAGTCAACTTGCCGGCCTTTCCTATCCGGAGTGGGCTTATGGGGCATTCAGGAACCTGGGTGGCCGTGATCGGGGCACTTTATTCTTAGTTAGCTTAGTGGTTAGGTACTACACGTGGAATGCACGGTGCTTAGTATCGACCCAACAGAAAGTCCTCTCCGAGGTGGAGGTATGTAGGAACATCACTGGTGACCTCGGGAAGATCAGGTCTTTGGAGTATGGCAGTCTTGGTACCAGTAGGGCTTCTCTCCTGTGGAGAGGGTTTTCTTTTGATGTACCTTCATTTTGGTTAGGGACAGTATATAGATGTTAGGGTGAGTATAGGGTCAGTTTTATGAATAGCGATAGGGTTAGAAATAAGGTTCATAGGGTAAGCATTTTGAAACTTAGTTTTATCAGGATTGCCATCCTTCTTCCTGGTGGTGGGCTATGCATGTCACTCTAGCTTTTTGTTTTGTTTTCTGTAATTTGAATGTAAAGGGCTTGCAGGCAACCAATCTTGGGCCTGGTGGGGGTTTGTAGTACTGTATTACTTTGCTTTTCATACTATTTCTGTGGTTGTAGTGAATTAGTACATTGTTGAGTTAGTTAATAATAGTGGGGGGGATTAATTTTAGGTTGGGTGGGGGTTGTTGGGGGGAGGGGGTGATGTTTTGGGTCTGACTTGGGTCAGTTTATGGACAATGACTGTTTCAGTAAAAAAAAAAAATAAAAAAAATAATAATAATAAAAAAAAAAAAACACTGTGATGCACGAACTCTGACCATGTCCAGTGGGAGTGGTGTGGGTGATGGGAGAGTTCATAGTGTAGGTTATTTTTCTTTAGGTTTTATTCTTGTTTACATGTATTTCATAAGTATAAATAGTTTTATGTATTTTTGTATAGTGTTATACCTCATTGTAGGGTAAAGGAAGTCGGACCAGCTTTTAGTTGATATTATTGTGTTTTTTTTTCCCCTTATGGTAATGTATCCATGCATGTGTGTGTTACTATAGTTTAAAGAGAAGGGAAAGGAGAAAGGGGGGAAAAAAAAAAAAAATTCCAAGTTGGAATTATTTTTAGTTATGGCAATAAGCCCTCTTTTTATTATAAATTTTTAAATATTTTTTTTATTTTTAATTTTTTTTTTTTTTTTTTTTTCCGTTGTTATGATATAATATGTATTGTGAGTATTGGTTGTTGTATGTGTGTAAAATTAATGGTATTTCCAAGATGGAATTATTTTATTTATTTCCTTATTATTTTTATGGCAGTTAGCCCTATTTATTTTTGTTTAATGCATTTTGTGTATGGTATGTGGGGATAAGTTTCCTATTCGGATGTTTTCAGTTAAAACTTAATTAAGGAAAGCTATATTTATGTTTTTTTGGTAATTAATGTGTGTGTGTGTGTGTGTTTGGAAGGATAATAGGTAAGAATTAGTAGTATCAGGCATTATTTGTTAGTTGAGTTAAGCTGGGCTGGTCGGTTAGGTAGGTCCTTTTATTCTGTAACAAAGAGTTTATATTTGTTACTTTTTCATCCTTATGTTTCAGCTGATTAAGCATTGTATTTGTGTTTTGTAAAAGTTTTATATCTTTCTAATAAAAAGAGTTCCAGCTGTAGCAAAACTCCCAGCATGCCAGGACAGTCAATGGCTATGCCGATGTGCTGGCCCCTGTATTCTCTGTGCAGTGATGACAGCAGGGGGCCGCAACCGAGATCACGGGGGTCCTTTGTAGAGGGGATAAGATGTCTTGGTGCGTAGTACCCCTTTAAGAGGGAAAAACATGATATATATTTAACCCCAACCCAAATGTACCTTATTTTTATTTTCTACCTAAGGTACATAAAGACCGAAAAAAATAACACCTGTTCGTCCGATAGTTGCCAGATGTTTATCTGAATATATAGACCATCAGTTACAGAAATGTGCGGTGTCTTTACCAGCATACCTCAGAGATAAATGGGCGTTTATTAACCCTATTGAAAGATATCATACGGGAAGAGGACTATATGTGGGCAACGCTAGATATTGCTTCATTATATAGTAACATCCCACATGACAGAGGAGTGGAAGCTGTGTGATCTTTTTTAGTGGAAGATCCCTTGATGCCCATACATCAGAGGAAATTCATTTTGGAGGCCATTAAAGGGGTAGTCCAGCGTTGAAAAACATCCCCTATCCCAAGGATAGGGGATAAGTTTCAGATTGCGGGGTGTCCGACTTCTGGGGGGCCCCGTGATCTCCTGTACGGGGCCCTGGCTCGCTGGCCAGATTGCGCGTGTTGACTAGTGTTGAGCAGCATAGGCCATATTCGAATTCGCGATATATCACGTATATATGGACAAATATTCGTCATATATTCGCTAAATTCGCATATTCGTAATATTCGCGTAATATTTTTGCATATGCAAAAATTTGCATAAATGAAAATGTGCATAAGCAAATTTTCCCATATGCGAAAATTCATACGCCAGTCTCCCACAGCAGTATTAGAGCCTTCTTTACACCACACAAGCTGGAAGCAGAGAGGGATGATCACTGTGATGTGTACTGTGAAAAAAAAAAAAAACAATATTCGTAATTTCGAATATATAGTGCTCTATTGGCGAATATTCGCGAATTCGCGCATTGCGAATATTTGCGAGCAACACTAGTGTTGACCACCAGACGAAGGGGCAGCCGACACGCCCCCTCAAAAAAAGCGCTATGGCAGAGCCAGAGATATCCAAAGGCAGCGCTGCATCAGTCCCCCAAAAAATGTGAGTTCCTGGATTTAAATATCTATATTCAGGATGGCTGTTCGCATACTGCCAACTATTTTAAGGAGGTGAATGCAAACAGATACCTCGACTTTAACAGTTGCCATCTTAAATAATGGAAGAAGAACATTCCATTCGGTCAAATGAAAAGAATCCGAAGGAATTGTTCTTCCACACAAAAATACCTACAACAACTAGAGAACCTGGAGGATCGTTTTAAACAAAAAGGGTATCCCAAACCCCTTATACAAGGAGCACGCCAGAGAGTGGACGAATTAGAACAAAGTGCTTGCTTGAAAAATAATAAACAGGGTAATGCAGAGGGGGGGTTATAATGATGAATTTGATTCTGTTTTCTAACTAGGTATTACACTTCACACACCAATATTTTGTTATTATTTTTTTTATTTTTTGTATAGGTAATATCACCAGCTCATATTATTGTGTCATGATTACTGGCACCATATGTAGTCCCCCAGTTATTCTTCTTTAGATGTTTTCCGTGTCCTGTGCAGTATCTCTCCCAGAAGTCCACTTGATGGCCCCCGTGGTGGTCTACACCCCGAAGTCATCAATTTTTACTCTAAGAGAGAGTGTGCAGCTGTTTCTGGAGACGGTCAACAATAACCTCTGCATGGTGGAATAATAGGTCACGATGTTTATCAGGATCAGTAGAAGCATCACCCACTCGATGATTATGATGGGGATTTCACGGATCTCGTCCCAGTCTTCATCATTATGGAATAATTCCTTTAATGTTTCATATCCAAAATAGAAAACTACACAGACAAAAGTCAGGCCACAGCAGGTGCATCTACTATGGTGGATGACTTTTTTTGCTCCTGGTAATTTATACATCTGGATGGACTGCCCAAGGTAGTATAAGGCTTCACATGTAATGGAAATTATCGTGCTGACAAAGTGTATCCTGGGATATTCTTCGGGGGACAATACATGCATAACAGCTGTGGAAAAACAGGAGGCCCACACAATGGCCAGCAGGATCCTCTGGATCAGGACCTGATGACCCCTGAACTCTTCAGTATGCATAACCATATACTTATAAATAAGAAAGGTTAGTACCAAAGTGCCAATGGACGTCCCTATGAATCCAATTCTGAATAATATGCTTTCGGGAAAGACATTTCCCACGTCACTGTGAAGGAAAAGAAACAATGTTATTATGGATATTTCCTCACTCCCAACCCATGAAATAAAAATCATTTGCTTGCTTATCTTACCTGATGCTCATCAGTGGCGAGGCTGCATGGCCGAGGACGACCGTCATGATGTAGCTGGTGGCAAGCCAGGCCGCACACCAAAACGCCAACAGGAGGGGGACGAACCCCAGTCCTTTTAGCTCCATTTCAGACAAGTAGAAAAAGAAGACGCTAATCTCACTATTCTCACTAATCGCACAGGAACAGACTGAAGGCTCGGGCGGCTGTCAGTGGGATGTCAGGCCTCCAGCTGTCTATGACATCACATGTGACATGTCAGAATGACTGCTTGTTTCTTTGAGCTGCCATGATTTAGTATCTGCTATAGACAGAACCTGATGTTTTTACTATGGACCTTACAGACCTCAGAACCCAAGTAATTAGTGCAGGGGCTCCATTTTGATCATCTCATATTTCACATTATTTGAGTTCCAGGGCTCAGATACATTTGCACCCTCTATAGCAGTGGTCTTCAATCTGTGAACCCCCAACCGCTGCAGAACCACAACTCCCAGCATGCCCAGACAGCAACTTTGCATAAGGAAATAGTCTAATTAAACTTTTCTTATATATAGAATCCCTGAAATCTCCAATCTCTCCTTTTATTGGTTTATGATCTGTGTTACTTATTTGTAAAAAACAATGTTTCTGATTGTCTTCCCCCCACACACTTATGGGCTATCTCTTCAAACGACTTTATTTGACCTAAAGCGTATAATTGATTTACATAAATAAGCCCCTTTTCATCTAAAAGAGTGAATCTTTAATTTTAAGGAATTCTTTAAGTGCTTTATTCGACCATAATGAAGTAAAGTCAAATCTCCATGTGATTTTAAACATTTTTTAAGTTCCTCCCATACTTAATTATCTAGATATGCATGGGTGTAGTGAGTATCCCAGCTTCCAAAATCTCAAAAATATCCTTATAACGACCCATTAGGGTATGTTCACACTACAGTGTGTGAATGGAATCTCCGCTCGCTGAATTAAGCGAGCGAAGATTCAGACTGGCAGCCAGCGGCGGCGGTAGGACCGGGCGGCACTGAGCCGTCACCATTGACAGCTATGCAGTGCTCGCGGACTTCCGTGCAAAGAATGAACATGTTCTTTCTTTGGGCGGAACAATTTCAGTGGCGCTGAAATTCCGCAGTGTGAACGGGTCTCGCGGAGACCCATTCACACTAATGTTAAGTTCACACCGCGGAATTCGGCTCTCGGAATTCCGCCCGTGGAATTCCGCGGGAATTCTGTAGTGTGAACATACCCTTAGAGAGAAAAAATAGGACTACATTTTCCCTCCTTCTCATAATAGTCTGCAATTTTAGTGCTAAAAAGTACCTAAAAAAAAAAAAGAAGTGCCCAACCCCCATCGTGCTCAGCTAACGTTAAAGAAACATATTTCATTCTCGTGCTTTCCTGCCCCAAAGTAGTGAATTTAATAAAGAAATAAGAGCTTGGAACCATTTTTCTGATATCCATACAGTATAGAAACATAGAATGTGTCGGCAGATAAGAACCAATTGGCCCATCTAGTCTGCCCAATAATCTGAATCCTATCAATAGTCCCTGGCCCTATCTTATATGAAGGATAGCCTTATGCCTATCCCATGCATGTTTAAACTCCTTCACTGTATTTGCAGCGACTAGTGTTGCTCATGAATATTCGCAATTCAAATTTTAATCGCGAATATAGCATATTCGCGAATTTGCGAATATTGCAAATATAGCACTATATATTCATAATTACGAATATTCGCTTTTTTTTCATCATATATGAAAATTTTTGCGCATATGCGCAAATTTGCGAATATTGAGCCCTCCCTTCATTAATGGTATAGAGAACTGTGACTAGTGCATCAACTCTGATTTTTTGCCCAATAAAACTAATAGGCTAATTGTGGTCTATGGGGATCTCACTGCATGTAAGATAAGCAGGACCGTCTCGGCAGTACAGTGGGATGGGAGACCGTCACTGGTTCGAGTCCCAGGGTGGACAGTGTTACAGTGTTGTGGTTAAACTTTACTTTCCTGGAAAAGCTGCTGAGTTGCCCATAGCAACCAATCAAATTGCTTCTTTCATTTTTCAGAGGCCTTTTCAAAAATGAAAGAAGCGATCTGATTGGTTGCTAAGTATATAGTAAACATTCATATATGTGGTCAATATATAGTATACATTCATATATATGTGGGTAAGTATATAGTATACATTCATATATATGGGGGTCAGTATATAGTATATATTCATATATGGGGGTCAGTATATAGTATACATTCACATATATGGGGGTCAGTATATAGTATACATTCATATATATGGGGGTCAGTATATAGTATACATTCATATGTGTGGTCAGTATATAGTATACATTCATATATATGGGGGTCAGTATATAGTATACATTCATATATATGGGGGTCAGTATATAGTATACATTCATATATATAGGGGTCAGTATATAGTATACATTCATATGTGTGGTCAGTATATAGTATACATTCATATGTGTGGTCAGTATATAGTATACATTCATATGTGTGGTCAGTATATAGTATACATTCATATGTGTGGTCAGTATATAGTATACATTCATATGTGTGGTCAGTATATAGTATACATTCATATGTGTGGTCAGTATATAGTATACATTCATATGTGTGGTCAGTATATAGTATACATTCATATGTGTGGTCAGTATATAGTATACATTCATATGTGTGGTCAGTATATAGTATACATTCATATGTGTGGTCAGTATATAGTAGACATTCATATGTGTGGTCAGTATATAGTATACATTCATATGTGTGGTCAGTATATTTGATATAGTTGGGGTCACTGAGACATGGCTGGTGATATAGTTGGGGTCACTGAGACATGGCTGGACTCCTCACATGACTGGGCTGTTAATCTGCAGGGGTTTACATTGTTTGGCAAGGATAGAATGAACAGAAAAGGTGGTGGAGTCTGTCTGTATGTAAGAAGTGGTATGAAAGTCAGTGTGAACGATGCCATAGTGTGTGATGATTCTGAGGAGGTGGAATCACTGTGGGTAGAATTACAAAAGGAGGGAAATACTGAAATAATAATATTTGGGGTAATCTACAGACCCCCTAATATCACTGAAGAGATAGAAGTTCGGCTTTATAAACAAATAGAGAGGGCTGCCCGGGCAGGTACAGTGGTAATAATGGGAGATTTTAACTATCCAGATATAGATTGGGGTCCGGGGTTGGCTAAAACTACAAAGGGGAGAAAATTCCTAAATTTATTGCAGGATAATTTTATGGGCCAGTTTGTGGAGGACCCAACAAGAAGTGATGCCTTGTTGGATCTGATCATTTCCAACAACACAGAGCTGGTTGGTAATGTAACTGTGCGGGAAAACCTTGGTAATAGCGACCACAATATAGTTACTTTTGCCTTAAAATGTAGAAAACAAAGACAGGCGGGGAAGGCAAAAACATATAACATATAACATATACAGCTAAATATATACCAAAGGGGAACAAATATAAACGATTAAAACTAAATCCTACATGGCTGACACATGATGTTAAAAGAGCAATAAACAACGAAAAAAATAGCCTTCAAAAAATAAAATCTGATGGGTCAGATATAACATTTAAACAGTACAAGGAGCTTAATAAAATCTGTAAAAATGTAATAAAAACAGCAAAAATTCAAAACGAGAGACAGGTGGCCAAAGAAAGCAAAACTAATCCTAAATATTTTTTTAGATATACAAATGCAAAAAAACCAAGGACAGAGCATGTAGGACCCCTTAATAATGATAATGGGGAGGTTGTCACAGGCGATCAAGAGAAGGCGGAGCTACTGAATGGGTTCTTTAGTTCTGTATATACTAAGGAAGAAGGAGCTGACATTGGCCAGGTCAGTGCTGGTAACACATCATGTACAGGTCAGTGCTGGTAACACATCATGTAATGTACTGAACTGGCTTAATGTAGAGATGGTACAAGGTAAGTTAAGTGATATAAATGTAAGCAAATCTCCAGGGCCAGATGGACTACACCCAAGAGTTCTTAGAGAGGTAAGTTCAGTAATATCTGTACCCCTGTTCATGATATTTAGAGATTCTCTGGTGTCTGGTATTGTGCCAAGGGACTGGCGCAAGGCGAATGTGGTGCCAATCTTCAAAAAGGGCTCTAGGTCTTCCCCAGGAAACTATAGACCGGTAAGTTTAACATGCATTGTGGGTAAATTGTTTGAAGGACTTATAAGGGATTACATACAGGAATACATAGGGGATAATAGTATTATAAGTGATAGCCAGCATGGGTTTACTAAGGATAGAAGTTGTCAAACCAATCTAATTTGCTTTTATGAAGAGGTGAGTAGAAGCCTTGACAGAGGAATGGCTGTGGATATAGAGGGGGGCTGTGTATATAGAGGGGGGCTCTGTATATAGAGGAATGGCTGTGGATATAGAGGGGGGCTGTGTATATAGAGGGGGGCTCTGTATATAGAGGAATGGCTGTGGATATAGAGGGGGGCTGTGTATATAGAGGGGGGCTCTGTATATAGAGGAATGGCTGTGGATATAGAGGGGGGCTGTGTATATAGAGGGGGGCTCTGTATATAGAGGAATGGCACGAATGGAATTTTGCTAAAGCGTTTGATACTGTCCCTCACAGAGGTCTGACAGGTAAGTTAAGGTCTTTGGGTTTGGAAATTTTAGTTTGTAACTGGATTGAACACTGGCTCATGGATCGTACCCAGAGAGTGGTGGTCAATGATTCGTACTCTGGTCCCCGGTAATTAGTGGTGTACCCCAAGGTTCTGTACTGGGACCGCTGTTGTTTAATTTATTTATCAATGATGTAGAGGATGGTATTAACAGCTCTGTTTCTATCTTTGCAGATGACACCAAGCTTTGTAGCACGGTACAGTCTATAGAGGATGCGTATAGGTTACAGGATGACTTGGATAGACTAAGTGACTGGGCATCCACTTGGCAAATGAGGTTCAATGTGGATAAATGTAAAGTTATGCATCTGGGTACTAATAACCTGCATGCGTCGTATGTCTTAGGGGGGATTAAACTGTCAGAGTCACTGGTAGAGAAGGATCTGGGTGTACTTGTAGATCACAGACTACAGAATAGCACAATGTCAGGCTGCTGCTTCCAAAGCCGGCAGGATATTGTCATGTATCAAAAGAGGCATGGACTCAAGGGACAGGGACATAATACTCCCCCTTTATAAAGCATTGGTACGGCCTCACCTGGAATATGCTGTTCAGTTTTGGGCACCTGTCCATAAAAGGGACACTGCGGAGTTGGAAAGGGTGCAGAGACGCGCGACTAAACTAATATGGGGCATGGAACATCTTAGCTATGAGGAGCGATTAAAGGAGTTACAATTGTTTAGTCTTGAGAAGAGACGTTTAAGGGGGGATATGATAAACGTATATAAGTATATTAATGGCCCATACAAAAAATATGGAGAAAAACTGTTCCAGGTTAAACCCCCCCCAAAGGACGAGGGGGCACTCCCTCCGTCTGGAGAAGAAAAAGTTTAGTCTCAAGGGGCGACACGCCTTCTTTACCGTGAGGACTGAGAATTTATGGAACGGTCTACCTCAGGAACTGGTCACAGCAGGAACAATTAACAGCTTTAAAACAGGATTAGATACATTAATGGAACAAAATAACATTAATGCTTATGAAGAAATATAAAATCCCATCCCTTCCCCAATATCGCGCCACACCCCTACCCCTTAATTCCCTGGTTGAACTTGATGGACATATGTCTTTTTTCGACCGTACTAATTATGTAACTATGTAACTATACATTCATATATATGGGGGTCAGTATATAGTATACATTCATATATATATGGGGGTCAGTATATAGCATACATTCATATATATGGGGTCAGTATAAAGTATACATTCATATATATGGGGGTCAGTATATAGTATACATTCATATATATGGGGGTCAGTATATAGTATACATTCATATATGGGGGTCAGTATATAGTATACATTCATATATATGGGGTCAGTATGTAGTATACATTCATATATATGTGGTCAGTATATAGTATACATTCATATATATAGGGGTCAGTATATAATATACATTCATATATGGGGGTCAGTATATAGTATACATTCATATATACGGGGGTCAGTATATAGTATACATTCATATATATGTGGTCAGTATATAGTATACATTCATATATATGGGGGTCAGTATATAGTATACATTCATATATATGGGGGTCAGTATATAGTATACATTCATATATGGGGGTCAGTATATAGTATACATTCATATATATGGGATCAGTATATAGTATACATTCATATATATGGGGGTCAGCATATAGTATACATTCATATATATGTGGTCAGTATATAGTATACATTCATATATGGGGGTCAGCATATAGTATACATTCATATATATGGGGGTCAGTATATAGTATACATTCATATATGGGGGTCAGTATATAGTATACATTCATATATATGTGGTCAGTATATAGTATACATTCATATATATGGGGGTCAGTATATAGTATACATTCATATATATGTGGTCAGTATATAGTATACATTCATATATATGGGGGTCAGTATATAGCAGTGATTCCCAACCGCGGTGCCGCGGCACACGTGTGTGCCGTTCAGCACTGCCCGTGGTGCCGCGGGATTTTGCCGTGATTTTTTAAATTTTTTACTATTATTTTTTTTTAAATGTCCTGCCCCGGCCTGACGGCGCAGGGGGGAAGGGAAGTCTGCGTGCGCACTGCGCACACAGCGTCCCCCTGCATCTCCTGCGTTTCCTGTGTTCCCCTCCGTCCCCTGCGTCTGCCGCGTGACCCGTGTTCCCCTCCTTCCCCATCTGTTCCCTGTGTCCCCCGCATCCCCCTCCTTCACTCTCCGTCTCCTGTGTCCCCCTCCGTCCCCCTCTCCCTTGCGGCGCAGTGAGCCGGATATGGTGCCCTGGGGCGGAACGAGCTGCACCAGCGCCGGACTCCCGTGCCTCCTATGGAACTGCAAGCTGTGCGGGCCGGCTTGCTTAAGGTACCGTACCCTTTCCACCCCTCTGTTCACCTTCTCAACCCTGTCTAAATCCCCCCACCGTCACCCAGGTCCACCCTCTACCCCCCCCCCCCCCCCCCCGCGACCCCGTCACTCATGTCCACCCCCCCCCTGTCAGCCATGTCTGCCTTGTTTACCTCCCTGTCCATCTCTATCACCCATGTAATCCCTCCCTGTCACCCATGTAATCCCTCCATGTCACCCATGTAATCCCCCCGCCATCCATGTCCACCCTCCCTGTCACCCATGTCCACCCCCCAGTCACCCATGTGCACCCCCCCAGTCACCCATGTGCACCCCCCCAGTCACCCATGTCCACCCCCCCAGTCACCCATGTCCACCCCCCCAGTCACCCATGTCCACCCCCCCAGTCACCCATGTCCACCCCCCCCTGTCACCCATGTCCACCCCCCCCTGTCACCCATGTCCACCCCCCCAGTCACCCATGTCCACCCCCCCTGTCACCCATGTCCACCCCCCCTGTCACCCATGTCCACCCCCCCTGTCACTTATGTCCACCTCCCCGTCACCCATGTAATCCCTCCCTGTCACCCATGTAATCCCTCCCTGTCACCCATGTAATCCCCCCCTGTCACCCATGTCCACCCCCTCAGTCACCCATGTCCACCCCCTCAGTCACCCATGTAATCCCTCCCTGTCACCCATGTAATCCCTCCCTGTCACCCATGTCATCCCTCCCTGTCACCCATGTCCACCCCCCCTGTCACCCATGTCCACCCCCCCTGTCACCCATGTCCACCCCCCCTGTCACCCATGTCCACCCCCCCTGTCACCCATGTCCACCCTCCCTGTTACCCATGTCCACCCTCCCTGTCACCCATGTCCACCCTCCCTGTCACCCATGTAATCCCTCCCCCGTCACCCATGTAATCCCTCCCCCGTCACCCATGTAATCCCCCCCCGTCACCCATGTCCACCCCCCGTCACCCATGTCCACCCCCACTCTGTCACCCATGTCCACCCTCCTGTTCACCCATCTGTCCCTTTGTTACCCCAGTCCATCCCTCTCTGTCACTCCTGTCCCTCTTTTACCCCCTTGTCCACCCCTCTGACCCCCTGTCTCCCCTCTCCACCCTCCTGTCACCCATGTCCACCCCCTGTCCACCCCTCTGTCACCCCTATGCCCCCGTCACCCATGTTCACTCTTCTACACCCATCTATCACCCTTGTACACCTCTCTACACCCCTCTGTCACCCATTTACACTTCTCTACAACCCTCTGTCACCCATGTACACCCATCTGTCACCCATGTACACTCCTCTGTACCCCTCTGCCACCCATGTACACTCCTCTACACACCTGTCACCCATGTACACCCCTCTGTCACCCATGTACACTACTCTATACCCCTCTGTCACCCATGTACACTCCTCTACACCCCTCTGTCACTCATGTACACTCCTCTACACCCCTCTGTCACCCATGTACATAGGCGTGCGCACAGGGTGTGCCGGGTGTGCCCAGGCACACCCTAATCACCGCGGCCGTGGAGCAAAAGGGGCAGCTGCCCCGGGCCCTGTAATTCCTGGGGGCCCAAAAGCAGCTCTCCCCTTTTGCCCCATAAAGCTGATAAAGGCTGGTGGGCCAGGCGTCAGGGGCCCGGCCAAAATGTTAGTAGGAGTGGGCGGGGGGGCGGGTTTGCGCCGCACGCTACCTTTTTATGTTCGCCGCCGCCGCCGTCACTCATTCCCAGGCAGCCAGTACCGCAATGGCTGTCTGGGAGATGGTCACGTGACGTGTGGTGCAACGTCACGGGCGGCATCATAGAGAGGAGAGGAGCGGAGCAGAGAGAGTCTCCCGCTCCTCTCAGTCCCCACACGGCCGCTTCCAGGATCAAGGCCGCAGCAAGGGACCCACCGCCGGGGGTATCCTCCCCTTACTTGCATAATCTGATAATCCCCTCCCCCGTACGTATCCTGTACTGATCCTGAGTTATATCCTGTATTATTCTAAAGAGCTGTACTCACTATTCTGCTGGTGAGGTCACTATGTACATACATTACATTACTTATCCTGTACTGATCCTGAGTTATATCCTGTATTATTCTAAAGAGCTGTACTCACTATTCTGCTGGTGAGGTCACTGTGTACATACATTACTTATCCTGTACTGATCCTGAGTTATATCCTGTATTATACTCCAGAGCTGCACTCACTATTCTGCTGGTGCGGTCACTGTGTACATACATTACATTACTTATCCTGTACTGATCCTGAGTTATATCCTGTAAATCTTTTATTAGAAAAATATAAATAATAACAAAACATAAACCAGCACAACTTTGCCATAACGGAAAACAACAACATGAAATAACATAAACCCAAACTTTACATTTAAATAAAAGAACAAAAATCCTGCCTAACCGGCCAGCCCAGCTTTCCTACTAGAACTAGAAATATTATAACTACACCTTTCATAGCCAAACAACACACTCATAAGAAACATAAATATAGCACTATTTCGCTTTAACTCAAAACAACCAAACTCGGGAAAAATCATACATTACAAATAGAAAACACAACAAGCACTCACACTGCACACCATGTTTTTTTTTTTTTTTTTAAATAATAATATTAATAATAATAATAACACTATACCACACACATGCACACATATATATATATATATATATATATATATATATATATATATCAATATGTTAACTACATTTAACCAAGAAACCAAAAATAAATAAATAAATTTAATTCAGCTCAAAATACCCAAACTCGGGAAAATATCACAGAAAACACAATACACACATGCTTACACACATCTTTACTACATACTACATATATAAACCAAAGAAAATAAATCCACAACGGGATACTAAAGAAACATTACTACCAAAACAAAACTGGTTCGATTGCCATGTCTATCTCTACTATATAAAAAAAATAAAAAAAAAACAATTATAATGATATAACATACATTATACATACTATATACATAACTAACTATATACACTACTATATACAATACTATACACAAACTATATACACCTATAAATAAACAGAAAACTCACCTACAAATATAAAAGAACGTTCTACACTAAACTGACCCTTCACCCACACCACCCGCCCTCCTGTACATGGGTCAGAGTTTTTTCCATACAGTTCATAGTCCTCAATGTCCAGTCCACGACTCGCCCATGCCAGGTCCACCAAAAGAAAAGGCCACCACCACCCACAAATATACCCTCCCAACCTAGAACTCCTCCCAACCAACTTAACCATTACCAGCTTTAACATACATAAGCAAACAATACAACCCACTTTAGGCCCAAGTTCGGTGCCTGTAAGCCCTTCATAACCATAGCATCTGAAAACAAAACAAAAAGCTATGGTGCACATGCATTAGCCCACCACCAGGAAGAAGGATGGCAATCCTGATACATACAAAAATTACATTCTTTCCCTAACTGCACCCTACCTCTCACCCTACCATTATCCCTAAAGATAAACTGACCCTACTATCACCCTAACCCTGTCCCTGCATCACTGTCCCTAACCAAATCAAGGGTACTCTACCCAAAAGGTCTAGTACCTAGGGCACATCAAAAGAAAACCCTCTCCATAGGAGAGAAGCCCTACTGGTACCAAGACTGCCATACTCCAAAGACCTGATCTTCCCGAGGACACCGGTGATGTTCCTACAGACCTCCACCTCGGAGAGGACTTTGCGCTGTGTAGACACTAAACACCGTGCATTCCACGTGTAGTACCTAACCACTAAACTGACTAAAAATAAAGTGCCCCGATCACGGCCACCCAGGTTCCTGAATGCCCCATAAGCCCACTCTGGATAGGTAAGGCCGGCAAGTTGACTCACCCGGTTGTAGACCCTTATATTAAAGGGGCAATGAAGCAGGAAATGGTCCATGCTTTCCAGCATGTCCCCGCACTCTTCTCGGGGACATCCCCGGTCATCAGATCTCCTACACTTCAAATTGTCCCTCACATATAGCTTCCCCTGAAAGCAGCGCCAGGCCAAGTCCCAAAACTTCTGGGGGATCCTTTTCATATTTAAAAGATACAACCCCACCCTCAGATCCCGACTTGGGCAGTCCCTGAGCGCCAGAGGCTTCTGGAAGTGGGTCAACAGAACCCGTCTGTCAAGGAACTGCCTTGACTGGGTCCTGATCTCCCACACTCCCAGACCCCACCGACGTATCGCCTTCAGAGTCGGGGTAGCGTAAGCCGGAAGATATCCATGAGGCGAACGGAGGTCCTTCACTTGCCCTCCTGTCTCCCATTCCTGGAAGAAAGGCCGAAACCATTTTCTGCAGGAGAGTACCCACGGAGGAGCCCTCTCTGAACAGAGGTTTGAGATGTTGGCTTTCAAGAAGGTGTTTGTTAAGAACACCACAGGGTTTACCATAGATAAACCCCCTAGTCTCCTTGTGCGGTACGTAACCTCTCTCTTGACTAGGTTCATCCTGTTCTCCCATAACAGTTGGAAAAACAGGCTGTAGATCCTAGTGTAGTAAGCCTCTGGCAAGATACATACGCTGCCCAGATAGATAAACAAGGGGAGCAGGTACGATTTGATCAGGTGTACCCTTTCCCTGAGGGTCATAGACCAACCCTTCCACTGATCCACCTTATGAGTGGCATCCTGTAGCTTATCGTCCCAGTTTTTGGTGGGATAATCATCCTGGCCGAATGTGATGCCCAGAATTTTTGCTGAGTCTTGGGGCCCTGGGAGGGTGTCCGGGAGATCAAAAGTGGGATCTCCCCCTCCCAGCCAGAGACTTTCACACTTATCCCGGTTGATCTTAGACCCGGATGCCTCCGAGTAGCGTTCCACCTCCAACATCACCACATCGACCTCCTCTCTCGAGGACACGAAAATGGCGACATCATCAGCGTATGCCACCACTCTCTGGGCGACATCCAAATCCGCCAGACTCATCCTGACTTCCGCCAACGGCCCACAATCTACCCTCCGGACGAAGGGATCAATTGCGAACACGTATAAAAGCGGGCTCAAAGGACAACCCTGACGGACTCCAGACCCCACCTCAAAAGAGCGGCCAGACCACCCGTTCACCAGCGGGAAACTCTCTGCCCCTGCATACAAGATCTTAAGCCAATTAACAAAAGTACACGGTAAGCCATATCTCAGGAGGACGGACCAGAGGTAGTCATGGTTCACTCGATCAAATGCTTTGGCCTGATCCAAGGAGAGTAAGTACCCCTTCCAGAGACCCGCACTACTCCGCTCCACTGCCTCCCTGACACTGAGGACAGCACTTAAGGTGCTTCGGCCTGGAACAGAGCAGTGCTGAGCCCCCGAAAGGAGCTGGGGTGCAAACTTCACCAGCCGATTAAACAGTATCTTGGCCAGAAGCTTCCTGTCTGTATTGAGAAGAGCTATGGGCCTCCAATTCTCAATACGGCTGGGATCTTTACCCTTTGACAGAAGAATCAGGGCTGACCTCCTCATTGACTTTGGTAGAGTGCCCGAGGAGAGACACTCATTGAATACCTCAGTCAAGAGGGGAGCTAAAGACTCCTTAAAGGTCCTGTACCACTCGGATGTTAAGCCATTCGGACCTGGCGACTTCTTGGGGGCAACCCCCTCGATCACCAGTCTCACTTCCTCTTCCCTGATTTCTTCTGCCAAAATGCCAAGAGAGGGGTCTACCCCTGGCTCAGGAATGGTTTCAGCCAGGAAAGCCGACATCCCGTCTCGATCTAGATCCTTCCTCCCCAAGAGGTGCGAGTAGAAGGATCTGACGACCTCCAGGATCCCTGATCTGGACCGATTCAGAGATCCCGTACTATCAATCAGTCCTGAGACTACTTTACTACTCACTGACATCTTGCAGTTCCTGTAAGGGTCGGGCGAGCGGTACTTCCCGTAATCCCTCTCAAAAACCAAAGATGCGTGCCTATCGTACTGACACCTCATCAGCAAGGACTTCACTCTGGAGATATCCTCTCGGCTACCTCCAGTCGAGACGAGAAGCTCGAGTTTCCTCCTCAGTCCCTGATACAGGCGATACCTGCTCAGGGACCTGAGGCTCGAGAGCTGGCGGAAGAACCCCGCAACCCGCTTCTTGAATATCTCCCACCACTCAGACTTACTACTACAAAAGTCCAGTAAAGGTACCTGACTCTGAAGAAAATCCTCAAAGGACTGTCTTATCTCTGCTTCCTCCAGGAGGGACGAATTCAGCTTCCAATAACCTTTTCCCATCCGGGGGGTCTCTGAAACATTCAGAGAAAACAAAATCATACAGTGGTCGGAGAACTCCACCTGAACCACGGACACTGTGGAAGAGACGGCTTCCTACTTTAAATAAAACCTGTCTATCCTAGACCTGCTGCTACCTCGATGAAAGGTGAAACCCGCGTGGCCTGAGGGGCTCCGGATGTGGGCATCCTCTAGGCGAGCTTCCCTGACACTATTACTAAGGGCCACACAGTCATAAGCCAGCCGATCATTGGAACCTCTCCTATCTTGGGACCTCGTGACATTATTGAAGTCCCCTCCAAAGATCACTTGCCGGCTAGTAAAAAGAAAGGGCTTAATCCTCATAAAGAGATCCTTACGGCCCCACTTTGTTTGTGGGGCGTAGATGTTAATGAGCCGGAGCTCTTGAACCTTCATGAAGACATCTAAGATCAGGCACCTCCCCATTTCTAACTCAATGACCCGTCTGCATTCGACCGGAGCGGTAAAAAGGACCGCCACCCCACTATACGGCTCAGCCGCAAGAGACCAGTGGGAGGGGCCGCGCCTCCACTCTCTTCTGGCTTTCACCAGAGAGGCTAGATCTGACAACCTGGTCTCCTGTAAAAAGAAAATGTCGGCTTCAACACGGCCGAGAAAATCAAAGGCTGCGAATCTAGCCGTATCAGACTTTATACTGGCACAATTAATAGATGCCAGCGTCAATGGGGTGAGTGCTGCCATCCTGGGTAATTGAGTTAGACGGCCTTACCCATTATTTTTTCTTGCCCTTCTTCTTCACCGCCTCATCCCCTGAAGAAGAAGGAGCATTCTTACTTTCTTTAGATCTCTTTTTTGACTCAGACTGATCCATCTGGCTCCCATCTCCATCTGGCCCTGAGTTAGCCCTGCCCTCCGAGGAAGATGCCTCAACAGGACAGGACCCAGTTCCCCCTGGAGGCTCCAATCCCTCAGGCACCCCATCCTCGCCACCCCCCTCCAATGAGGGGGAGGAGATGGTATCAAGGACAAGGTACCTGTTCGATAGGTCAATCAGAAGGGGGGCAGGTAAGCTTCCTTTTAGGACCTGGCCTTTAGCAACTGAAATAGAGGACTGAGACTTCCCCTTTACAACTTTTTTGCCCTTGTCTTTTTTCGGCCTTTAGCTCCCCTCCTCATCCACACTTTCATAGTGGGAGGAATCAGAAAGATCAGCCTCTTTGCCTTCCTCTTCGCGAATCCTCCTAATCTCCTCATCCAACACATCATCCCCCAGGGTCTCAGCAACATCTGGGCTAGTGACAGGAGCAGGGCCAGGAGCTACCCCCGCCACCTGAGAACTCTCCAGCTCCCTGCTTCTTCTGCGGTTTTCCTCTCGCCTTAGTTTGGCAGGCCCCTTCTTGCTCTTCATTAACCCTGTTGCTCCTTCACCCATGCAAGTACCCTCCCCAGCCGGGGCAACCCTAAAGCTCTCCCCAGCTGGAGCGGCCACCACACGGGAAAAGGCGCTGGGGCAACGGCTGAAAGGGTGTCCTAGGACACCACACAGATGACACCGGATCTGCCCACAGGATGCAGCCAAATGACCAGCCCCACCACACAAAGCGCAAACCTGCACAGTGCAGGCTGCGCTAAAATGGGTAGGACTACCACACCTGTGGCAGACTTTAGGCTGCCCCTGGTAGAAGACTTGGATACTGTCACGTCCGAGGAAGGCTGCCGATGGGATGTGGGCAACTGTGCTCCCTGAACGCCTAAGTTTGACGGAAAACGTCCAGGCCCCAGACCAGATCCCGTGCTCATCAAGATTTTTCTTGGGCATGTCCGTCACATCCCCATAACGACCGAGCCAGGTCATGATGTCGTAGCAAGAGAGCGACTCGTTACAGGGTCAAAACGGTCACTCTCTTGGTTTGGTTCTGCCGGGATATCGCTTTTACAGCGAAATCCCGCCAGCCGGGCTCGTTCTTCACCATCTCGTAATTCGACCAGAAAAGTTCAAGACCCTCTGGCCGAACAAAGCTGATGTCGAACTCAGAAGAACCATAGGGGTGAATCAGGGCAAAGATGTCACTCGCCCTGAACTCCATCTGAAGGAGGAGCTCAACCACCCTTGCCCGGGGCGGGCACGCATCTTTACCCCTCCAAATCAGATGGGCCACATTCCTACGGTTACTATCCTGCCCGGGTGTCGGGAGGGACCACATCACCTCCCCATTCTGTTCTCGGAAGGCACCCAGACCATGCCTCTCTATCCAAAAAGACAGGTCAACCGAACCCCTCCCTTCTACCTCAATTGACCTATCACCCTTATGCAGAGCCTCCAGGAGGCGCCGCTGCAAGTGACCCCCAGAACCAGATGGAGACGGGGACCCTCTTGATTCCCCGGCAGCGACGCTGGCATAGCTTCTAGCAGTCACCACCAGGGGGGCAGCCGAACCAGCAGTACTCTTTACTGATCCAGCTAGCATCCCTCTCTTGCACACCGCTAGCACCCCTCTCTCGCACACCGCTAGCACCCCTCTCTCGCACACCGCTAGCACCCCTCTCTCGCACACCGCTAGCACCCCTCTCTTGCACACCGCTAGCACCCCTCTCTTGCACACCGCTAGCACCCCTCTCTTGTACTCCTCTAATGCCCCACTCTTGCACACTGCTAACATTTTCATGCAACATACCATCACCAAAATTTTCACTCTCTTTTGCACTCTTCCCTTTCACACTATTATCCTGGCTAAACTTTCCTGAGCTGGCCGGGTTATTTGCGTATGCCACGGGGGTTTGTGCTGCTGGTCCCGCCCCCGATGACCGCTTTTTCGGTTCTGGCGATGTTACTTCCAGTTCCAGTGATGACACTTCCTTCAACGCCGATGATGTTCCCAGTGAGAACTGCTTCACACTGGGTGGGAGCTGTCCCTCCGGACGCACCCCCACCCCTCCTACAGCAGCCGACGGGCAGGGATTCCCCACAGCGTCAGTGCAACCTTCAGGAGCCACCTCACCCAACCGCCCGGGCTTTTCTACCAATCCAGACGCATGGACACTCCCCCCCCCCCCCCCCCTCACAGAGGAGTGCCCTGCTATGCCCAGATCGCTCGGGGGACCGCCCCCCGAGCAGACAGCAACATCACCAAGCTCCGGCACTAGGACACGCCCCCTGCCCACCTGGGGTGGTCCTGCAGCATCGGAGTCGCCCACCTTAAGCCTGTCCTGCCCTTCCCTACCGGCAGGACAGGCGGGCTCCTTGGCGTCTGCAGCCATCTTAGAAACCTTATCCACCATGTACCCCCCATTCTGGCCCCGCTTTACAGCAAAAGCGGGGTCGGGCAGACTGGGGGGCCCACCAGCCTTAACCACCTTTTCAGATGGCCCAGACTGCTGGAGAGAAGAATAAACAAGTCTGGTGACCTCTCCTTTTTTCCTTTTATTTCTCCTCTTCCTCTTGCCCTTCACTTCAGTATCTGGGCCCAAGTCATTTCCAAATGAGAAGTTCTCAAAATGGGTAGGTGACTCTTGGAGCACAATCGCCTTCAGCAATCCGCCACCAATTAACCCATTGCTGCTGCCGCTGTCGTCACTGCTGTCATCTGACGTTACAGGCAGGGCTACCTGAGCAGGATTTATGTATGAACTCTGGGTTGTGTCCTCCTCCATTTCACTCTCCTCTGCACCACCATCTTGCTTCTCTTTAGCACCTTCCTCAGCACTGTCCTCTCTTTCTCCACCACCATCTTCCTCCACACTGTCCTCCTCAGCACTGTTCTCTCTTTCTCCTCCACCATCCACCTCCACACCATCCTCCTCTGCACTGCTTTCGCTGTGACTGACCTCCTCCTCTCTTTCTGGGTTCTGCTGGCCTCTGAACCGACTTTCATTGCAGAGTTTTTCTCTGAAGATACCAGCCCCTTCCATGATCTCCATCCTCACCCTTTCTACCTCCTCAACATCTTTTTTCAGGGTGCGCACTTTAGCCGAATACACTGGCCTTAGATTTTTTGAGGTGTAATCAGCCTGGTAACGGGCAAATTTGAAGTCCTCTCTTAGCCCACAAAGCATTTTGCCAAGACGCTCATACTCCGCCATTTTTGCTTGGAGTCGGGACCCAAAAGTGGCCAAAGACTCCCTGGGACCCAATACCCCCCATTGCTGGGGTTCAGAGGTACCTTGCCTCCCCATGTTTCTCCTCAACTCCTCACCTTCATGCAGGCCTTTACCTGCAGCCTTGCTTGTAGCCTTCCTTGCAGCCTTGCGGCTTCCAGATATGGACGGTGGAGTTGGTTCTGCATTTCTGCGGATCCTGGAGGATCTCCGTACCCCATCCTGGGAGTTGGCCGTTGCAATGTCACCTCCACCTCCCGCCAGCCTGGTACGGGAGGTGGGGACGTTGGGGTTCATGCAGGGAAGCCCTTCCCCGAAGGCTGCCACAAACTTGGGGGGGGGGGAGGGCTGGTGAAAATCCTGCTGCTCTCTGGTTCTCCTGGAGCTGACGATCACACAACCACACCCTGAACAGGAAGTAGTGCAACAGCTGGAGACACCCTATTTGGGAAGCACTGCTGTAGGGTAATTTGGAGGTCGATACAAATCCCTAATTTAGGCCTCAAATGCACATGGTGCTCTTTCACTTTGGAGCCCTCTCATATTTCAAGGCAACAGTTTTGGGTTACAAATTTTTTTTCTCTTCTTTTACCCCTTAAGAAAAGGTAAATTTTGGGTCTACACCAGCATGTTAGTGTAAACAGAGTGTACCATATACATTTGAGGCCTAAATTGGTGATTTGCACAGGGGTGGCTGGTAGTTACAGCAGTTCTGACATAAACATAGAAAACACCCATATGTGACCCCCATTTAGATAACTACACCCCTCACGTAAAGTAACAAGGGGTATAGTGAGCCTTAACATCCCACAGGTGTTTGACAAATTTTTGTTAAAGTTGGAGGTGAAAATAAAAAAATATATTTTTTTTTCCCTAAAATGCTATTGTTACCCCAATTTTATCATTTTCACAAGGGGTAATAGGAGAAAAAGCCCCGCAAAATTTGTAACCCCATCTCTTGTGAGTCAGAAAATACCCCACATGTGGATGTAAAGTGCTCTGCGGGTGAACTACAGGGCTCAGAAGAGAAGGAGCACCATTGGGCTTTTGGAGAGAGAATCTGGCTGAAATTGAAGGCCATGTGTGTTTAGGTCTCCATGGTGCCAGAACAGTGAACCCCCCCCCCCACACACACACACACACACACATGTGACCCCATTTTGGAAACTACACCCCTAATAAGAAGTGCAGTGAGCATTTACATCTCACAGGTGTCTGATAGATTTTTTTGAGCAGTGGTCTGCCAAAAGAAAAATGAAAATTTCATTTGCACAGCCCACTGTTCCAAACATCTGTCAAATGCCAGTGGGGTTTAACCCCTTAAGGAACCAGCCCATTTTCACCTTAAGGACCCAGCCATTTTTGCACATCTGACCACTGTAACTTTAAGCATTAATAACTCTGGGATGCTTTTACTTTTCATTCTGATTCTGAGATTGTTTTTTCGTGACATATTCTACTTCATGTTAGTGGTAAATTTTTGTTGAGGCTTGCATCATTTCTTCTTGCATCATTCCAAAATTTGATGAAAAAATTGAAAATTTTGCATTTTTGTAACTTTGAAGCTCTCTGCTTGTAACAAAAACAGACATTCCAAATAAATTATATATTGATTCACAGATACAATATGTCTACTTTATATTTTCATCATAAAGTTGACAGGTTTTAACTTTTAGAATATATCAGAGGGCTTCAAAGTTCAGCAACACTTTTCCAAATTTTTCACAACATTTTTTAAATTGGAATTTTTCAGGGACCAGTTCAGCTTTGAAGTGGATTTGAAGGGCCTTCATATTAGAAATACCCCACAAATGACCCCATTATAAAAAACTGCACCCCTCAGAGTATCCAAAATGACATTTATGTGTTTCATAGGAAGAGCAGCAAAGTGAAGGAGGAAATTCAAAATCTCCATTTTTTACACTCGCATGTTCTTGTAGACCCAGTTTTTGAATTTTTACAAGGGGTAATAGGAGAAAAAGCCCCCCAAAATTTGTAACCCAATTTCTCTAGAGTAAGGAAATACCTCATATGTGTATGTAAAGTGTTCGGCTGGTGCAGTAGAGGGCTCAGAAGGGAAGGAGCAACAATGGGATTTTGGAGAGTGAATTTTTGCTGAAATGGTTTTTGGGGGGCATGTCACATTTTGGAAGCCCCTATGGTGCCAGAAGAGCAGAAAACCCCCACCTGGCATACCATTTTGGAAACTACACCCCTCAAGGCACTTACCAAGGGGTCCAGTGAGCCTTAACACCCCACAGGTCTTTTACGACTTTTCGTTAAATTTGGATGTGTAAATGAAAAAAAAAAAAAAAGTTTCACTTCCAGGCAGTGGAAGAGAGGTGGTTGTGGTTGTGATAAATATAAAGCAAATACACTATGTTGAGCTAGCGACTGTTTGTCTGTATACAAGAGTGTGAAGCATACAAGTGAGTGAGTATAAAAGTGAGGGGACTTAAAATTAAGGGACTTTAAATTCAGGAAGTTTAAATTGAAATATTTGATTTTTTTTTTCTTTTCTGTAAATTTTTGCAATCCCCAAATCTAGTATGACCTCCATGTTGGAAAAGGCAGTCCAGTGTGCATCTTGCGCAATGTATGCAATCCTTGAACAACAGTTTGGGGGTGCATATTGTTGTGCGAGATGTGTGCGAGTTGCTCATTTAGAAGCCCAGATCCTGGATCTAGAGGAGCAACTGGCAACACTGAGATGCATTGACAACCCGCAGAGTAGTCTCCTGCTCACTGAGCAGGTACTCTCTGGGGTCGAGGTGGGGATGGATAGTGGGACGGAGGTGCAGGACAATCAGGCAGTTAGCTGGGTTACAGTTAGAAAACGGGGTAGAGGGAAAAGTGTCAGGGAGGCTAGTCCTGAACTGGCACACCCCAACAAGTTTGCCCAGTTGGCAGATGAGGGGGATGTCATTTCAGAGCTAGCGGTACTGCAGCAGGACTTTGCCTCTGACCGCCAGGGGGGTGTCTGCTCCAGTAAGGAGGGAGGGAGGAGAGCAGGGCAGGTCAGACAGGTACTGGTAGTGGGGGACTCAATTATTAGGGGGACAGATAGGGCGATCTGTCATAAAGACCGGGATAGCCGAACAGTGTGTTGTCTTCCTGGCGCTCGAGTTCGGCACATCGCGGATTGGGTTGACAGGTTGCTGGGTGGGGCTGGAGAAGACCCAGCAGTCATGGTACATATTGGCACCAATGACAAAGTAAGAGGTAGATGGAGTGTCCTTAAAAATGATTTCAGGGACTTAGGCTGCAAGCTTAAGGCAAGGACCTCCAAGGTAGTATTTTCTGAAATATTACCTGTACCACGAGCCGTACCAGAGAGGCAGCGGGAGATAAGGGAGGTAAACAAGTGGCTCAGAAGCTGGTGTAGGAAGGAGGGGTTTGGGTTCATGGAGAACTGGGCAGACTTTGACTTTAAAGGAAACAGATTTCTGACTATAGCTAAAGACCATTATCTGTCCCAAATGGTGCAGTTCCTGACCAGAGGGGGCGCCCTACTAGACTTAATATTTACCAACGTACTGAAACTGACAGAGTAATTAATGTGCAAGTAGATGGACACCGAGGAAATAGTGATCATAATTTAATACATTATAACTTGTTCTTCAATAAGGGAATCTCTCGAGGGGCCACAAAAACAATGAACTTTCGAAAGCAAAGTTCGATCAACTCAGAGAAGCCCATAACAATATAAAATGGGATATTGTCCTCAAAAATAACAATACTGACACTAAATGGGAGACTTTTAAAAATATCTTAAATTTTCACTGTAAGATGTATATACTTTATAGGAATAAAAGGGTCAGAAATAAAAGAAAACCAATATGGATGAATAAAAATGTTAAGGGGGCAATAAATGACAAAAATAAAGCATTTCAGTTACTAAAACAGGACAGCAGTGAAGAAGCATTAAAAAGCTATAGAGAAAAATGTGAAATATGTAAAAAACAGATAAAAGCCGCAAAAATAGAGACAGAAAGACTCATTGCCAAAGAGAGTATAACTAACTCCAAAATGTTCTTTAATTATATAAATAGCAAAAAGGTCAAAAATGAAAGTGTTGGCCCTTTAAAAAATGATGAGGAAGAAATTATAAACGGGGATCAGGAAAAAGCAAATATACTAAAATTCTTCTCCACTGTATTCACTGAGGAAAATGAAATGCCAGGTGAAATACAGTGTGATAAGGTAAACTCCCCAGTACAGGTCACCTGTCTAACCCAGGAAGAAGTACAGTGCCACCTACAAAAAATCAAAATAGACAAATCACCAGGTCCAGATGGCAATCACCCCCATGTTCTAAAGGAATTAAGTAATGTAATAGACAGACCCCTATTTTTAATATTCAGGGACTCTATAGTGACAGGGACTCTTCCCCAGGACTGGCGCATGGCAAATGTGGTGCCAATATTTAAGAACGGGTCAAAAAGTGACCCCGGGAATTATAGACCTGTTAGTTTAACCTCGGTTATATGTAAATTGTTTGAGGGTTTCCTAAGAGATGCTATTTTGGAATATCTTGATAAAAATAAATGTATGACCCTGTATCAGCATGGATTTATGAGGGATTGATCCTGTCAAACTAACCTGATCAGCTTTTATGAGGAGGTGAGCACAAGACTGGACCAGGGGCAATCGCTGGATGTCGTATATCTGGATTTTTCCAAAGCATTTGATACGGTTCCACATAAAAGGTTAGAGGAATGTCCAGCACAAAGCACGATGCAAGGTGTAAATTTATTGAAGATACACACAGCAAACAGCAACACGGATCATGGAGTAAAGTGACGCGTTTCAGCAACCTTGGTCGCCTTAGTCATACAATGGTATACTCAGATCAGTTCGGTTCTTATAGTAGGCGGCACCGCCCACCTCACCAGGTGAAAACACCTGAGTGGGACTGGGCGGCGCACACCCACACACAAGGGCCAGACTGACATCTGTGCTCACACTAGACACAAATGGGGGAGGGAGGAAAAGAACACTAAACAGAATGTACATGACTCACATATAAAATTAGCAGTGAAATTACATAAACAAAAATTGATAGTGTACATGATCAAAAATACCAGGGATGGGGACTTTACCAACATATATAAAAAACATAATAAATCAATAGTTTAAAACCACATGGTAATATAAACTGTCAATCATATCCTAGGTGTGTTTAGATTAGTCAGTGTAAAACACAATATAGAACCAGAACCATAATCATTTTTGAGATATCAAACACAAGTCACTTCAGGTATGGTAAATAATATTGATGTATTAGAAAAAGAGAGAAGGACTTGGTACAGATGTACTAAAAAATAAATATATAAGTTAAGATCCAATCCCCTGGATATATCCCACATCCGAAAACAATAGCCAAAGAAATAACAAAAAATAGAAATAAGTTAATATAGATATGATATAAACACTGGCTATTTGTATAGGTGGGTGTGGGACGATCCATGGGAAAATATCTAGGTTCTATAAAAAAAAAAAAAAACCAAAAAGGAGGAAGGAAAAAGGGCTACACACCCAAAGTCTATAGCACCACAAGTAATTAAATATGATATATGTAAAAAATAGAAAATGTATATGAAGAAAACATATATAGTGGTAGATGTAGACCTATGGGAAATGTCAATCAATGGGACAGGAGGACTAGACCAAATTGTATAGTATACTGTACGGAAAAGGGGGAATATGAAATAACTATATAATATATTAAGTTATAACAACCCTATATAGGTAAGTTTTGGTAGGGGGGTAGGGACAAGGGCAGGACATCAAGGAAGTTCGAAAAATAAGACGAACTAACAAGAAATATATTACATTATATACCAATCTAATAATATAGCATGGTGTCTTGCCTTTTGTTCAAACCCCTAGGAGCCCTAGTGTCGAGTTTCAAAATCCAAAACACCTCACGGTCAAGTAACTTTTTTCTGTGGTCTCCACCACGCAGAGGCATAGTCACTTTCTCTATGCCCTGAACATATAGGCTGCGAGTAGATCCAGAATGCATCTCTGCACAATGTCGACTCACCATGGATACGTGCCGGGAGTTAAAATGGGGGATGTCTGACAGGTGCCTGCGAACTCTCACTTTCAGTGCACCCGTCGTACATCCCACATATTGGATGTTGCATTCCCGGCACGTGATGAGATAAACAACATGGTGTGTGCTGCAATTGACAAATTGTGTCATATTAAATTGTTCACCATTGGATGCTGACACGAAGCTCGTGCTGTTGAGCATAATAGAACAGCAAGTGCATCTGCCATGACCACATCTAAACGAGCCCCGGTGTTGCAACCAATTGGTCTTGTGACATCTAGTGTTCAAAAAGAGACTGGGAGACACTTTATTAGATATAGTTTTAGCCTTCTTAGAAATACATCTGAAGCCGCCAGTGAATATTTCAGAAAAGGACGGATCACCTAAAATCATAGGGATATATTTCTGTATTATATTGCGGATAGCACAGAAATCATCGCTATACTGGGTCACGAACGTAATGGGGTGATGTCTTTGCATCCCCGCACTGTTGTCATTGGTGGGACAGGACAATCGCTTACCACCAGATAAGAGTTTTGGGCGATCACGGTCGCGGGCAATGTTTATCGCCCGTTGAATGTGCCGATTTGTCAATTGCAGCACACACCATGTTGTTTATCTCATCACGTGCCGGGAATGCAACATCCAATATGTGGGATGTACGACGGGTGCACTGAAAGTGAGAGTTCGCAGGCACCTGTCAGACATCCCCCATTTTAACTCCCGGCACGTATCCATGGTGAGTCGACATTGTGCAGAGATGCATTCTGGATCTACTCGCAGCCTATATGTTCAGGGCATAGAGAAAGTGACTATGCCTCTGCGTGGTGGAGACCACAGAAAAAAGTTACTTGACCGTGAGGTGTTTTGGATTTTGAAACTCGACACTAGGGCTCCTAGGGGTTTGAACAAAAGGCAAGACACCATGCTATATTATTAGATTGGTATATAATGTAATATATTTCTTGTTAGTTCGTCTTATTTTTCGAACTTCCTTGATGTCCTGCCCTTGTCCCTACCCCCCTACCAAAACTTACCTATATAGGGTTGTTATAACTTAATATATTATATAGTTATTTCATATTCCCCCTTTTCCGTACAGTATACTATACAATTTGGTCTAGTCCTCCTGTCCCATTGATTGACATTTCCCATAGGTCTACATCTACCACTATATATGTTTTCTTCATATACATTTTCTATTTTTTACATATATCATATTTAATTACTTGTGGTGCTATAGACTTTGGGTGTGTAGCCCTTTTTCCTTCCTCCTTTTTGGTTTTTTTTTTTTTTTATAGAACCTAGATATTTTCCCATGGATCGTCCCACACCCACCTATACAAATAGCCAGTGTTTATATCATATCTATATTAACTTATTTCTATTTTTTGTTATTTCTTTGGCTATTGTTTTCGGATGTGGGATATATCCAGGGGATTGGATCTTAACTTATATATTTATTTTTTAGTACATCTGTACCAAGTCCTTCTCTCTTTTTCTAATACATCAATATTATTTACCATACCTGAAGTGACTTGTGTTTGATATCTCAAAAATGATTATGGTTCTGGTTCTATATTGTGTTTTACACTGACTAATCTAAACACACCTAGGATATGATTGACAGTTTATATTACCATGTGGTTTTAAACTATTGATTTATTATGTTTTTTATATATGTTGGTAAAGTCCCCATCCCTGGTATTTTTGATCATGTACACTATCAATTTTTGTTTATGTAATTTCACTGCTAATTTTATATGTGAGTCATGTACATTCTGTTTAGTGTTCTTTTCCTCCCTCCCCCATTTGTGTCTAGTGTGAGCACAGATGTCAGTCTGGCCCTTGTGTGTGGGTGTGCGCCGCCCAGTCCCACTCAGGTGTTTTCACCTGGTGAGGTGGGCGGTGCCGCCTACTATAAGAACCGAACTGATCTGAGTATACCATTGTATGACTAAGGCGACCAAGGTTGCTGAAACGCGTCACTTTACTCCATGATCCGTGTTGCTGTTTGCTGTGTGTATCTTCAATAAATTTACACCTTGCATCGTGCTTTGTGCTGGACATTCCTCTATTTCTATTGTTCGTCTTCGTGGTGTCCGCACGAGTCCGTGCACTGAGGCGGCGGTGGAGAGCTGGATGACCTTTGCATCACATAAAAGGTTGGTGCATAAAATGAGAAGGTTTGGGCTGGGGGAGAATGTGCGCAAGTGGGTAAGTAACTGGCTCAATGATAGGAAACAGAGGGTGTTTATTAATGGTACTTATTCTGATTGGGTGACTGTTACTAGTGGGGTACCACAGGGGTCCATCTTGGGTCCTGTCCTATTTAATATATTCATGAATGACCTTGCAGAGGGGTTGAATAGTAAAGTAGCAATCTTTGCAGATGACACCAAACTCTGTAAAGTGGTAAACACTATAGAGGACAGTGCACTGTTACAAATGGATCTGGATAGGTTGGAGGTTTGGGCTGGGAAGTGGCAGATGAGGTTCAACACTGATAAATGTAAGGTAATGCAAAAATCCGAGCTGGGATTATGTATTAAATGGAAGAACACTTAGGACGGCTGACATGGAAAAGGACTTAGGAGCCTTAGGTAACAGTAAACTTAGCTGTAGTGACCAGTGTCGGGCAGCTGCTGCCAAGGCTAATAAAATCATGGGGTACATCAATAGGGGCATAGATGGCGACGACAAGGAAATAATGCTACCGCTGTACAAATCACTAGTCAGTCCTCACATAGAGTACTGTGTACAGTACTGAGCACCAGTGTACAAGAAAGATATAGTGGAGCTGGAGAGGGTTCAAATCCCACTAAGGACAACAATAAATAAAGACTTATTATTATTATTATTATTATTATTATTATAATAACGTCAGCAGAGAGCACTGTGCTCGTGATGTCATCAGAGAGCATTCCAAAAAGAAAATAATTTCCTCGGTAGTATTCAGCAGCTAATAAGTACAGGAAAGATTACGATTTTTTAATAGAAGTAATTTACAAATCTGTTTAACTTTCCGGAGCCAGTTGATTTAAAAGAAAAAAAAGGTTTTCACCGGAGTACCCCTTTAACCCCTTCATGACCCAGCCCATTTTCACCTTCAGGTCCTGGGCATTTTTTGAAAATCTGACCACTGTCACTTTAAACATTAATAACTCTGGAATGCTTTTACTTATCATTCTGATTCCGAGAACTGCTGTAACAATCAGCCACCCTCGTGCAAATCGCCTCAAATGTACATGGTGCACTCTCCCTTCTGAGCCTTGTTGTGCGCCCCCAGAGCACTTTGCGCCCACATATGGGGTATCTCCATACTCGGGAGAAATTGCATTACAAATTTAGAGGATCTTTTTTCCCCTTTTACCTCTTGTGAAAATGAAAAGTATAGGGCAACACCAGCATGTCAGAGTAAAAAAATTATTTTTTTACACTAACATGCTGGTGTAGACCCCAACTTCACCTTTTCATAAGGGGTTAAAGAAAAAGCCCCCCAAAATTTGTAAGGCAATTTCTCCCGAGTACGGCAATACCCCATATGTGTCCCAAAACTGTTGCCCTGAAATACGACAGGGCTCCAAAGTGAGAGAGCGCCATGCGCATTTGAGGCCTGAATTAGGGATTTGCATAGGGGTGGACATAGGGGTATTCTATGCCAATGATTCCCAAACAGGGTGCCTCCAGCTGTTGCAAAACTCCCAGCATGCCTGGACAGTCAATGGCTGTCCGGCAATACTGGGAGTTATTATTTTGCAACAGCTGGAGGCTCCGTTTTGGAAACAGTAGCGTACCAGACGTTTTTCATTTTTTGGGGGGAGGGGGGCTGTGTAGGGATAATGTGTATATGTAGTGTTTTTTACTTTTTATTTTAGGTTAGTGTTAGTGTAGTGTAGTGTTTTTAGGGTACAGTCACATGGGCAGAGGTTCACAGCAAGTTTGCCGCTGGGAGTTTGAGCTGCAGCGCAAATTTTGCGCCATCTCAAACTTGCAGCACTCACTGTAAACCTCCGCCCATGTGAGTGTACCCTGTACATTCACATTGGGGGGAGGGGGCAAACATCCAGCTGTTGCAAACTCCGAGCATGCCCTTTGGCTGTCCGTGCATGCTGGGAGTTGTAGTTTTGCAACAGCTGGAGGCACACTGGTTTGGAAACACTAAGTTAAGTAATAAACTTTCAAGTGTTTTGCAACCAAACTTTGCGTTTCCAAACCAGTGTGCCTCCAGCTGTTGCAAAACTACAACTCCCAGCATGCATGGTCTGTCAGTGCATGCTGGGAGTTATAGTTTTGCAACAATTGAAACAGCTGGAGGCACTGAGGTAGGAAACGGACAATGTTTCCCAACTAGTGTGCCTCCAGTTGTTGCAAAACTACAACTCCCAGCATGCCCAGACTGCCCAAGCATGCTGGAAGTTGTAGTTTGGCAATATCTGAAGGATCAGATGTTGCCGAACTACAACTTCCAGCATGCTTGGGCAGTCTGGGCATGCTGGGAGTTGTAGTTTTGCAATATCTGGAGGTCCACAGTTTGGAGACCACTGTATAATGGTCTCCAATCTATGCTCTTCCAGATGTTAGAGAACTACAACTCCCAGCATGCCTGGACAGACTGAGCATGCTGGGAGTTGTAGTTTTGCAACATCTGGAACAGCACAGATTGGAGACCATTATACAGTGGTCTCCAAACTGTGGACCTCCAGATGTTACAAAACTACAACTCCCAGCATGCCCAGAAAGCCAAAGGCTGTCTGGGCATGCTGGGAGTTGCCGTTTTGAAACTCCCAGAGGCAGCAGTGAGATCGCTTTACGGCGATCTCATTGCTGCCAATGAAGATGCCGCACTGCTGCCGGAAACTCACCTCCGGGACGCAGCGCCGCCGGGACCGCCTGGAGGACGTCGCTCGCAACGGGACCACTCGGGACACCGCATGGTCGGGTAAGTGATGCCGGGGGATGGGTAAGGGACACTTAGCAGAGCGGTGTGTGTCCCCCGATCCCCGTGATCGGGACTTACACACCGCGCTGCTAAATATTCTGATAGCGAAACGCTGCTATTAGCTAGTCAGATTTGACCAGCTGATAGCAGCGATCGCTGGGGGGGGGGGGGGTGGGGGATGAAACCCCCCGTGGTCGCATGGTAAGATGGCTGGCTATCAGTGATAGCCACCATCTTACCGGGCGCTGCGGGATGGCGCGAGTAGCGGCAAAAATGTTCATGACGTACCTGTATGTCATGGGTCGGGAACACCTTGCCACCCATGACGTACAGGTATGTCATAGGTCGGGAAGGGGTTAATGGTATAGAGAACTGTGTCTAGTGCATTAACTCTGATTTTTTGCCCATTGAAACCAGTAGGCCCATTGTGGTCTATGGGGAAAGCTGCTGAGTTGCCCATAGCAACCAATCAGATCGCTTCTTTCATTTTTGAAAAAGTCTCTGAAAAATGAAGGAAGTAATCTGATTGGTTGCTATGGGCAACTGAGAAACTTTTCCAGGAAAATCTGCTGAGTTGCCCATAGCAACCAATCAGATCGCTTCTTTCATTTTGCAAAGGCATTGTGAAAAATGAAAGAAGCAATCTGATTGGTTGCTATGGGCAACTGCACAACTCTTCCTCTACACTGGTCTTGATGAATCTCCCCCATAGAGGGAGATTTATCAAAACCTGCCCAGAGGAAAAGTTTCTGAGTTGCCCATAGCAACCAATCAGATCGCTTCTTTCATTTTTGAAAAAGCCTCTGAAAAATGAAGGATATTTTTGAGATTTTGGAAGCTGGGATACTCACTACACCCATGCATATCTAGATAATTAAGTATGGGGGGAACTTAAATTTATTTTTTAAATCACATGGAGTTTTGACTTTACTTCATTATGGTCGAATAAAGCACTTAAAGAGTTCCTTAAAATTAAAGATTCACTCTTTTGGATGAAAAGGGGCTTATTTATGTAAATCAATTATACGCTTTAGGTCAAATAAAGTCGTTTGAAGAGATAGCCCATAAGTGTGTGGGGGGAAGACAATCAGAAACATTGTTTTTTACAAATAAGTAACACAGATCATAAACCAATAAAAGGAGAGATTGGAGATTTCAGGGATTCTATATATAAGAAAAGTTTAATTAGACTATTTCCTTATGCAAAGTTGATGTCTGGGCATGCTGGGAGTTGTGGTTCTGCAGCGGTTGGGTGTTCACAGCTTGAAGACCACTGCTATAGAGGGTGCAAATGTATCTGAGCCCTGGAACTCAAATAATGTGAAATATGAGATGATCAAAATGGAGCCCCTTGCACTAATTACTTGGGTTCTGAGGTCTGTAAGGTCCATAGTAAAAACATCAGGTTCTGTCTATAGCAGATACTAAATCATGGCAGCTCAAAGAAACAAGCAGTCATTCTGACATGTCACATGTGATGTCATAGACAGCTGGAGGCCTGACATCCCACTGACAGCCGCCCGAGCCTTCAGTCTGTTCCAGTGCGATTAGTGAGAATAGTGAGATTAGCGTCTTCTTTTTCTACTTGTCTGAAATGGAGCTAAAAGGACTGGGGTTCGTCCCCCTCCTGTTGGCGTTTTGGTGTGCGGCCTGGCTTGCCACCAGCTACATCATGACGGTCGTCCTCGGCCATGCAGCCTCGCCACTGATGAGCATCAGGTAAGATAAACAAGCACATGATTCTTATTTCATGGGTTGGGAGTGAGGAAATATCCATAATAACATTGGTTTCTTTTCCTTCACAGTGACGTGGGAAATGTCTTTCCCGAAAGCATATTATTCAGAATTGGATTCATAGGGACGTCCATTGGCACTTTGGTACTAACCTTTCTTATTTATAAGTATATGGTTATGCATACTGAAGAGTTCAGGGGTCATCAGGTCCTGATCCAGAGGATCCTGCTGGCCATTGTGTGGGCCTCCTGTTTTTCCACAGCTGTTATGCATGTATTGTCCCCCGAAGAATATCCCAGGATACACTTTGTCAGCACGATAATTTCCATTACATGTGAAGCCTTATACTACCTTGGGCAGTCCATCCAGATGTATAAATTACCAGGAGCAAAAAAAGTCATCCACCATAGTAGATGCACCTGCTGTGGCCTGACTTTTGTCTGTGTAGTTTTCTATTTTGGATATGAAACATTAAAGGAATTATTCCATAATGATGAAGACTGGGACGAGATCCGTGAAATCCCCATCATAATCATCGAGTGGGTGATGCTTCTACTGATCCTGATAAACATCGTGACCTATTATTCCACCATGCAGAGGTTATTGTTGACCGTCTCCAGAAACAGCTGCACACTCTCTCTTAGAGTAAAAATTGATGACTTCGGGGTGTAGACCACCACGGGGGCCATCAAGTGGACTTCTGGGAGAGATACTGCACAGGACACGGAAAACATCTAAAGAAGAATAACTGGGGGACTACATATGGTGCCAGTAATCATGACACAATAATATGAGCTGGTGATATTACCTATACAAAAAAATAAAAAAAAAATAAAAAAAAATATTGGTGTGTGAAGTGTAATACCTAGTTAGAAAAACAGAATCAAATTCATCATTATAACCCCCCTCTGCATTACCCTGTTTATTATTTTTCAAGCAAGCACTTTGTTCTAATTCGTCCACTCTCTGGCGTGCTCCTTGTATAAGGGGTTTGGGATACCCTTTTTGTTTAAAAACCATCCTCCAGGTTCTCTAGTTGTTGTAGGTATTTTTGTGTGGAAGAACAATTCCTTGGATTCTTTTCATTTGACCTAATGGAATGTTCTTCTTCCATTATTTAAGATGGCAACTGTTAAAGTCGAGGTATCTGTTTGCATCCACCTCCTTAAAATAGTTGGCAGTATGCGAACAGCCATCCTGAATATAGATATTTAAATCCAGGAACTCACATTTTTTGGGGGACTGATGCAGCGCTGCCTTTGGCAATTTCTGGCTCTGCCATAGCGCTTTTTTTGAGGGGGCGTGTCGGCTGCCCCTTCATCTGGCGGTCAACCTGCGCTATCTGGCCAGCGAGCCAGGGCCCCGTACAGGAGATCACGGGGCCCCCCAGCGGTCGGACCCCCGCAATCTGAAACTTATCCCCTATCCTTGGAACAGGGCCGGACTGGGGATGAAATCCAGCCCTGGAAATTACCGTATACCAGCCCCACAGCATTGTGTCATTGTGCCGGCAAACGGCCACCGAGCACAGGCGTATCACTTTGCGTGGCTATACATATATATATATCACAGAAGGAATACACCAGTACTTTGCCAAATGTTTCAATAAAGTGGTGTCAGCGACCAAGACCTGATCATAGTCCACCACAAATTCAAAAAGTAAAATGGCACAACACTCCCTTATAATCAGGGCCGGTTTTAGGCTTAGCGTGGCCTTAGGCAAAATCAAAAGTGGGGCCCCAAAAGTCATAGTAGTGCACTAACTAGATTTGAACAATTTTGGTCACTTCAAATAATATAAAAAAAATATCTAAAAAGCTATGAAAAGTCCCATCAAAACAAAAATGGTACCGATAAAAACTACAAATCACAGCGCAAAAAATGACCCTCACATCCCCATATACAGAAAAATAAGAGTTATAGGGATCAAAATAGTACAATTTTATATTTTTGTATAGTTCCCCTCACATTAGGTGTGCAGTATAGTTCCCCCACATTAGGTGCAGTATAGTTCCCCCACATTAGGTGCAGTATCGTCCCCCTCATTAGGTGCAGTATAGTTCTCCCCACATTAGGTGCAGTATAGTTCCCCCACTTCAGGTGCAGTATAGTTCTCCCCACATTAGGTACAGTATAGTTCCCCCACATTAGGTGCAGTATAGTTCTCCCCACATTAGGTGCAGTATAGTCCCCCACATTAGGTGCAGTATAGTTCTCCCCACATTAGGTGCAGTATAGTCCCCCACATTAGGTGCAGTATAGTTCCCCCACATAAGGTGCAGTATAGTTCCCCCACTTCAGGTTCTGTATAGTTCCCCCACTTTAGGTGCAGTATAGTTCTCCCCACATTAGGTACAGTATAGTTCCCCCACATTAGGTGCAGTATAGTCCGCCACATTAGGTGCAGTATAGTTCTCCCCACATTAGGTGCAGTATAGTTCTCCCCACATTAGGTGCAGTATAGTTCTCCCCACATTAGGTGCAGTATAGTTCCCCCACATTAGGTGCAGTATAGTTCTCCCCACATTAGGTGCAGTATAGCTCTCCACATTAGGTGCAGTACAGTTCCCTCCACATTAGGTGCAGTATAGCTCCCCACATTAGTTTGGCAGTATAGTTCCCCCACATTAGGTGCAGTATAGTTCTCCACATTAGGTGCAGTATAGTTCCCCACATTAAGTGCAGTATAGTTCCCCACATTAGGGGCAGTATAGTTCCCCACATTAGGTGCAGTATAGTTCTCCCCACATTAGGTGCAGTATAGTTATCCCCACATTAGGTGCAGTATAGTCCCCCACATTAGGTGAAGTATATTTCCCCACATTAGGTGCAGTATAGTTCTCCACATTAGGTGCAATATAGCTCTCCACATTAGGTGCAGTACAGTTCCCTCCACCTTAGGTGCAGTTTAGCTCCCCACATTAGGTTGGCAGTATAGTTCCCCCACATTAGGTGCAGTATATAGTCCCCCCCTCATTAGGTGCAGTATAGTTCCCCCACATTAGGTGCAGTATAGTTCCCCACATTAGGTACAGTATAGTGCCCCCACATTAGGTGCAGTATAGCTCTGCACATTAGGTGCAGTATAGCTCTCCACATTAGGTGCAGTATAGTTCCCCCACATTAGGTTGGCTGTATAGTTCCCCCACATTAGGTGCAGTATAGTTCTCCCCACATTAGGTGCAGTATAGTTCTCCCCACATTAGGTGCAGTATAGTCCCCCACATTAGGTCCATTATAGTCCCCCACATTAGGTGCAGTATAGCTCTGCACATTAGGTGCAGTATAGTTCTCCACATTAGGTGCAGTATAGTTCCCCCACATTAGGTTGGCTGTATAGTTCCCCCACATTAGGTGCAGTATAGTTCTCCCCACATTAGGTGCAGTATAGTTCTCCCCACATTAGGTGCAGTATAGTCCCCCACATTAGGTCCATTATAGTCCCCCACATTAGGTGCAGTATAGTTCCCCCACATTAGGTGCAGTAGAGTTCCCCCACATTAGGTGCAGTATAGTTCCCCCACTTCAGGTGCTGTATAGTTCCCCCACATTAGGTGCAGTATAGTTCTCCCCACATTAGGAGCAGTATAGTTCCCCCACTTCAGGTGCAGTATAGTTCTCCCCACATTAGGTGCAGTATAGTTCTCCCCACATTAGGTGCAGTATAGTTCTCCCCACATTAGGTGCAGTATAGTTCTCCCCACATTAGGTGCAGTATAGTTCTCCCCACATTAGGTGCAGTATAGTTCTCCCCACATTAGGTGCAGTATAGTTCTCCCCACACTAGGTGCAGTATAGCTCTCCACATTAGGTGCAGTATAGCTCTCCACATTAGGTGCAGTACAGTTCCCTGCACATTAGGTGCAGTATAGCTCTCCACATTAGGTGCAGTATAGTTCTCCACATTAGTTGCAGTATAGCTCTCCACATTAGGTGCAGTACAGTTCCCTCCACATTAGGTGCAGTATAGATCCCCACATTAGGTTGGCAGTATAGTTCCCCCACATTAGGTGCAATATATAGTCCCACCCCCCCTCATTAGGTGCAGTATAGTTCCCCACATTAGGTACAGTATAGTTCTCCCACATTAGGTGCAGTATATAGTCCCCCCCCCCTCATTAGGTGCAGTATAGTTCCCGCACATTAGATGCAGTATAGTTCACCACATTAGGTACAGTATAGCTCTCCACATTAGGTGCAGTACAGTTCCCTCCACATTAGGTACAGTATAGCTCCCCACATTAGGTTGGCAGTATAGTTCCCCCACATTAGGTGCAGTATATAGTCCCCCCTCATTAGGTGCAGTATAGTTCCCCCACATTAGGTGCAGTGTAGTTCCCCACATTAGGTGCAGTATAGTTCCCCACATTAGGTGCAGTATAGTTCCCCCACATTAGGTGCAGTATAGCTCTTCACATTAGGTGCAGTATAGTTCTCCCCACATTAGGTGCAGTATAGTCCCCCACATTGGGTGCAGTACAGTCCCCCACATTAGGTGCAGTATAGTTCCCCCACATTAGGTTGGCTGTATAGTTCCCCCACTTCAGGTGCAGTATAGTTCTCCCCATATTAGGTACAGTATAGTTCCCCCACATTAGGTGCAGTATAGTTCTCCCCACATTAGGTGCAGTATAGTCCCCCACATTAGGTGCAGTATAGTTCTCCCCACATTAGGTGCAGTATAGTAATCCCCACATTAGGTGCAGTATAGTTCTCCCCACATTAGGTGCAGTATAGTTCTCCCCACATTAGGTGCAGTATAGTTCTCCCCACATTAGGTGCAGTATAGTTCTCCACATTAGGTGCAGTATAGTTCTCCACATTAGTTGCAGTATAGCTCTCCACATTAGGTGCAGTACAGTTCCCTCCACATTAGGTGCAGTATAGATCCCCACATTAGGTTGGCAGTATAGTTCCCCCACATTAGGTGCAATATATAGTCCCCCCCCCCCCTCATTAGGGGCAGTATAGTTCCCCACATTAGGTACAGTATAGCTCCCCACATTAGGTTGACAGTATAGTTCCCCCACATTAGGTGCAGTATATAGTCCCACCCCCTCATTAGGTGCAGTATAGTGCCCCCACATTAGGTGCAGTATAGCTCTCCACATTAGGTGCAGTACAGTTCCCTCCACATTAGGTGCAGTATAGCTCCCCACATTAGGTTGGCAGTATAGTTCCCCCACATTAGGTGCAGTATATAATCCCCCCCTCATTAGGTGCAGTATAGTTCCCCCACATTAGGTGCAGTATAGTTCCTCACATTAGGTGCAGTATAGTTCCCCCACATTAGGTGCAGTATAGTTCTCCCCATATTAGGTGCAGTATAGTTCCCTCCACATTAGGTGCAGTATAGTTCTCCCCACATTAGGTGCAGTATAGTTCTCCCCACATTAGGTGCAGTATAGTTCCCCCACATTAGGTGCAGTATAGTCCCACACATTGGTGCAGTATAGTTCTCCCCACATTAGGTGCAGTATAGTTCCCCCACATTAGGTGCAGTATAGTTCCCCACATTAGGTGCAGTATAGTTCTCCCCACATTAGGTGCAGTATAGTTCCCCACATTAGGTGCAGTATAGTTCCCTCCACATTAGGTGCAGTATAGTTCTCCCCACATTAGGTGCAGTATAGTTCCCCCACATTAGGTGCAGTATAGATCCCCCACATTAGGTGCAGTATAGTTCTCCCCACATTGGTGCAGTATAGTTCCCCACATTAAGTGCAGTATAGTCCCACACATTGGTGCAGTATAGTTCCCCACATTAGGTGCAGTATAGTTCCCTCCACATTAGGTGCAGTATAGTTCTCCCCACATTAGGTGCAGTATAGTTCCCCCACATTAGGTGCAGTATAGTTCCCCACATTAGGTGCAGTATAGTTCCCCACATTAGGTGCAGTATAGTTCCCTCCACATTAGGTGCAGTATAGTTCTCCCCACATTAGGTGCAGTATAGTTCCCCACATTAGGTGCAGTATAGTTCTCCACATTAGTTGCAGTATAGCTCTCCACATTAGGTGCAGTACAGTTCCCTCCACATTAGGTGCAGTATAGATCCCCACATTAGGTTGGCAGTATAGTTCCCCCACATTAGGTGCAATATATAGTCCCCCCCCCCCCCTCATTAGGTGCAGTATAGTTCCCCACATTAGGTACAGTATAGCTCCCCACATTAGGTTGACAGTATAGTTCCCCCACATTAGGTGCAGTATATAGTCCCACCCCCTCATTAGGTGCAGTATAGTGCCCCCACATTAGGTGCAGTATAGCTCTCCACATTAGGTGCAGTACAGTTCCCTCCACATTAGGTGCAGTATAGTTCCCCCACATTAGGTGCAGTATAGTTCTCCCCACATTAGGTGCAGTATAGTTCCCCACATTAGGTGCAGTATAGTTCCCCACATTAGGTGCAGTATAGTCCCACACATTGGTGCAGTATAGTCCCCAGGCCCGTCGCTACCGGACCGGCAAACCAAGCAATTGCTTGGGGCCCCGAGCTGGCGGGGGGCCCCGAGCAGAGCCGGTGCTTGCCCGTCCTGTAGCGACGGGACACTTCGGGGGGCCCGCACATTTCACCAAAATTACATTTTTGAGGGGCGCGGGCCCCTTAAGAAACAAAGCAGGGCCGGCACCGGACAGGTCAGGGGATGATTGGAGTAGAGACGTCACGTGCCCCGCGCAGGCACGCACGTCTACGCCAATCACCTGACCTGTCCCTGCTTGCGTCCCCCGCGGGAACCTCCAGCATCCTCGCTGCAGTGACAGGAGCAGCAGCAGACTCCCGCCTCTGCAACGATCCCCGGCAGGGTAAGTAAACTGGCGGCGGGGGGCCCGGGGGGATTGTATGGTTGTCAGGGGGACTGCAATGGTGATGAGAGGTGTTTGTGTGTGTGTGGGGGGGGGGGGGGGTGTCATGGGGGTTATGAGAGATGCAGGAGGGGTGTGTTATGGGGATCATGAGAGATGAAGGGGGGGTGTTATGGGGTTCATGAGAGATGCAGGAGGGGTGTTATGGGGGTCATGAGAGATGCAAGGGGTGTTATGGGGATCATGAGAGATGCAGGGGGGGTGTTATGGGGGTCATGAGAGATGCAGGAGGGGTGTTATGGGGGTCATGAGAGATGCAGGAGGGTGTTATGGGGTCATGAGAGATGCAGGGGGGTGTTATGGGGATCATGAGAGATGCAGGGGGGGTGTTATGGGGGTCATGAGAGATTCAGGAGGGGTGTTATGGGGTCATGAGAGATGCAGTGGGGTGTTATGGGGGTCATGAGAGATGCAGGGGTGGTGTTATGGGGGTCATGAGAGATGCAGGAGGGGTGTTATGGGGGTCATGATAGATATAGGGAGTGTTATGGGGGGTCATGAGAGATGAAGGAGGGGTGTTATGGGGGGTCATGAGAGTTGCAGTGGGGTGTTATGGGGATCATGAGAGATGCAGGGGGTGTTATGGGAATCATGAGAGATGCAGTGGAGTGTTATGGGGGTCATGAGAGATGCAGGGGGTGTTATGGGGGTCATGAGAGATGCAGGAGGGGTGTTATGGGGGTCATGAGAGATGCAGGAGGGGTGTTATGGGGGTCATGAGAGATGCAGGAGGGGTGTTATGGGGTTCATGAGAGATGCAGGGGGGTGTTATGGGGGTCATGAGAGATGCAGGGGGTGTTATGGGGGTCATGAGAGATGCAGGGGGTGTTATGGGGGTCATGAGAGATGCAGGAGGGGTGTTATGGGGTTCATGAGAGATGCAGGGGGGTGTTATGGGGGTCATGAGAGATGCAGGGGGTGTTATGGGGGTCATGAGAGATGCAGGGGGTGTTATGGGGGTCATGAGAGATGCAGGGGGGTGTTATGGGGGTCATGAGAGGTGCCCCCCCCCCTGCACCTCTCCTCATCCCCCCCCCCCCCCCCGGTTATAATAGTGATGAGGAGAGGTGGGGGGGGGGAGTTATAGTTATAATGAGGAGAGGTTTGGCGGGGGGTTTATGGGGATGATGACACAGAGGATAAGAGGGGGTGTATATGTATATATGATGTGTATGCATGTGTGGCAGTATTGTATTCAGTGGATGCAGTGTGGAGCAGCATTATATTCAGGGTACAGTGTGTGGCAGCATTATATTCAGGGGTACAGTGTGTGGCAGTATTATATTCAGGGGTACAGTGTGTGGAAGCATTATATTCAGGGTACAGTGTGTGGCAGTATTATTTTCAGGGTACAGTGTGTGGCAGTATTATTTTCAGGGTACAGTGTGTGGAAGCATTATATTCAGTGGATACAGTGTGGAGCAGCATTATAGTCAGGGTACAGTGTGTGGCAGCATTATATTCAGGGTACAGTGTGTGGCAGCATTATATTCAGGGTACAATGTGTGGCAGCATAATATTCAGGGTACAGTGTGTGGCAGTATTATATTCAGGGGTACAGAGTGTGGAAGCATTATATTCAGGGTACAGTGTTGTGGCAGCATTATATTCAGGGTACAGTGTGTGGCAGCATTATATTCAGGGTACAGTGTGTGGCAGCATTATATTCAGGGTACAGTGTGTGGCAGGATTATATTCAGGGTACAGTGTGTGGCAGTATTATATTCAAGGTACAGTGTGAGGCAGCATTATATTCAGGGTACAGTGTGTGGCAGCATTATATTCAGGGTACAGTGTGTGGCAGTATTATATTCAGGGGGTACAATGTGTGGCAGGATTATATTCAGGGTACAGTGTGGGGCAGTATTATATTCAGGGGTACAGTGTGTGGAAGCATTATATTCAGGGTACAGTGTGGCAGTATTATATTCAGGGTACAGTGTGTGGCAGAATTATAGTCAGGGTACAGTGTGTGGCAGCATTATAGTCAGGGTACAGTGTGTGGCAGCATTATATTCAGGGTACAGTGTGTGGCAGTATTATATTCAAGGTACAGTGTGAGGCAGCATTATATTCAGGGTACAGTGTGTGGCAGTATTATATTCAAGGTACAGTGTGAGGCAGCATTATCTTCAGGGTACAGTGTGGGGCAGTATATTATTTAGAGTACACTTTCTGGCAAGGTTATAATGATTACTGTCTTCATGCAGAGGATGAGGATCTGCTGACAGTGAGGAGCCAATGATGCCTGGATGTCAGACTCTGCAGAGAAGATGGAGCTGGAGGAAGACCTGGTCTCTGGACCAGATGAAGAAGAAAAGATAACAGAGAAGATATCACTCAAGTCAGAAGACGTCACTCAGGTCACTATCATTGTGTATTCTCCTGACTGTCCCATCAGAGCTGTAGTCACTTGTAAGTTCTGCAGTGATGATGGGTAAAACTGTGTCCAATCTGTGGCTCTTCAGCTGTTACAAAACTACAACTCCCATTGCCAGAGGCTCTCCAGAATGATGGGAGTTTTAGCTTTCCAACAGCTGGAGAACCATTTTAACCGAGGTGATCGGTGGGGGTCTCAGCAGTCAAACCCCCACCAAAAAAATGGCCCGGGGGGGGGGGGGGGGTCTGGACAGCGGGTATGGGTAGGGAACACTGCTGCACCTAATGTGGGGGGAACACTGCCTACCTAATGTGGGGGGAAGACTGCCTACCTAATGTGGGGGATCTCTGCTGCACCTAATGTAGGGGGAACACTGCTGCACCTAATGTGCGTCGTATTGACGTTCGCTCACGTTGCGCTCCCAGAATTCAAGGGTCGGCGTTACTATGGAGGGGGGGGCCTCCATGTCCATTTTGCTTGGGGCCCCCAAATTCCTTCAAACGGCCCTGATAGTCCCCCACATTAGGTGCAGTATAGTTCCCCACATTAGGTGCAGTATAGTTCCCCACATTAGGTGCAGTATAGTCCCACACATTGGTGCAGTATAGTCCCCCACATTAGGAGCAGTATAGCTCTCCACATTAGGTGCAGTATAGTTCTCCACATTAGGTGCAGTATAGTTCTCCACATTAGGTGCAGTATAGTTCCCCCACATTAGGTTGGCAGTATAGTTCCCCCACATTAGGTTGGCAGTATAGTTCCCCCACATTAGGTTGGCAGTATAGTTCCCCCACATTAGGTTGTCAGTATAGTTCCCCACATTAGGTGCAGTATAATTCCCCACATTAGGTGCAGTATACAGTAGTTCCCCCACATGAGGTGCAGTATAATTCCCCACATTAGGTGCAGTATACAGTAGTTCCCCCACATTAGGTGCAGTATACAGTAGTTCCCCCACATTAGTTGCAGTATACAGTAGTTCCCCCGCATTAGGTGCAGTATAATTCCCCCCATTAGGTGCAGTATACAGTAGTTCCCCACATTAGGGCAGTATACAGTAGTTCTCCCACATTAGGTGCAGTATACAGTAGTTCCCCCACATTAGGTGCAGTGTAGTTCCCCCACATTAGGTGCAGTATAGTTCCCCACATTAGGTGCAGTATAGTTCCCCCACATTAGGTGCAGTATAGTTCTCCACATTAGGTGCAGTATAGTTCCCCCACATTAGGTGCAGTGTAGTTCCCCCACATTAGGTGCAGTGTAGTTCCCCCACATTAGGTGCAGTATAGTTCCCCCACATTAGGTGCAGTATAGCTCTCCACATTAGGTGCAGTATAGTTCTCCACATTAGGTGCAGTATAGTTCTCCACATTAGGTGCAGTATAGTTCCCCCACATTAGGTTGGCAGTATAGTTCCCCCACATTAGGTTGGCAGTAAAGTTCCCCACATTAGGTGCAAAATAGTTCCCCACATTAGGTGCAGTATAGTCCCTCCACATTAGGTGCAGTATACAGTAGTTCCCCACATTAGGTGCAGTATACAGTAGTTCCCCACATTAGGTGCAGTATACAGTAGTCCCCCCACATTAGGTGCAGTATACAGTAATCCCCCCATATTAGGTGCAGTATACAGTAATCCCCCCACATTAGGTGCAGTATACAGTAGTCCCCCCACATAAGGTGCAGTATACAGTAGTCCCCCCACATTAGGTGCAGTATTCAGTAGTTCCCCACATTAGGTGCAGTATACAGTAGTTCCCCACATTAGGTGCAGTACACAGTGTTCCCCCACATTAGGTGCAGTATACAGTAGTTCCCCCACATTAGGTGCAGTATACAGTATAATTCTCCACATTAGGTGCAGTATAATTCCCCACATTAGGTGCAGTATAATTCCCCACATTAGGTGCAGTATACAGTAGTTCCCCCACATTAGGTGCAGTATACAGTAGTTCCCCCACATTAGGTGCAGTATAATTCCCCCCATTAGGTGCAGTATACAGTAGTTCCCCACATTAGGTGCAGTATACAGTAGTTCCCCCACATTAGGTGCAGTATACAGTAGTTCCCCACATTAGGTGCAATATAATTCCCCACATTAGGTGCAGTATACAGTAGTTCCCCCACATTAGGTGCAGTATACAGTAGTTCCCCCACATTAGGTGCAGTATACAGTAGTTCCCCCACATTAGGTGCAGTATAATTCCCCACATTAGGTGCAGTATACAGTAGTTCCCCCACATTAGGTGCAGTATACAGTAGTTCCCCCACATTAGGTGCAGTATGCAGTAGTTCCCCCGCATTAGGTGCAGTATAATTCCCCCCATTAGGTGCAGTATACAGTAGTTCCCCACATTAGGTGCAGTATACAGAAGTTCCCCCACATTAGGTGCAGTATAATTCCCCACATTAGGTGCAGTATACGGTAGTTCCCCCACATTAGGTGCAGTATACAGTAGTTCCCCCACATTAGGTGCAGTATACAGTAATTCCCCCGCATTAGGTGCAGTATAATTCCCCCCATTAGGTGCAGTATACAGTAGTTCACCACATTAGGTGCAGTATACAGTAGTTCCCCCACATTAGGTGCAGTATACAGTAGTTCCCCCACATTAGGTGCAGTATAGTTCCCCACATTAGGTACAGTATAGTTCTCCCACATTAGGTGCAGTATAGTTCCCCCACATTAGGTGCAGTGTAGTTCCCCCACATTAGGTGCAGTGTTGTTCCCCCACATTAGGTGCAGTGTAGTTCCCCCACATTAGGTGCAGTGTAGTTCCCCCACATTAGGTGCAGTGTAGTTCCCCCACATTAGGTGCAGTGTAGTTCCCCCACATTAGGTGCAGTATAGTTCCCCCACATTAGGTGCAGTATAGTTCCCCCACATTAGGTGCAGTATAGTTCCCCCACATTAGGTGCAGTATAGTTCCCCCACATTAGGTGCAATATAGTTCCCCCACATTAGGTGCAATATAGTTCCCCCACATTAGGTGCAGTATAGTTCCCCCACATTAGGTGCAGTATAGTTCCCCCACATTAGGTGCAGTATAGTTCCCTCACATTAGGTGCAGTATAATTCCCCACATTAGGTGCAGTATAGTTCCCCCACATTAGGTTGGCAGTATAGTTCCCCCACATTAGGTTGGCAGTATAGTTCCCCACATTAGGTGCAGTATACTTCCCCACATTAGGTGCAGTATAGTCTCCCACATTAGGTGCAGTATACAGTAGTCCCTCCACATTAGGTGCAGTATACAGTAGTCCCTCCACATTAGGTGCAGTATACAGTAGTTCCCCACATTAGGTGCAGTATACAGTAGTTTCCCACATTAGGTGCAGTATACAATAGTCCCCCCACATTAGGTGGAGTATACAGTAGTTCCCCACATTAGGTGCAGTATACAGTAGTCCCCCCACATTAGGTGCAGTATACAGTAGTCCCCCCACATTAGGTGCAGTATACAGTAGTCCCCCCACATTAGGTGCAGTATACAGTAGTTCCCCACATTAGGTGAAGTACAGTAGTTTCCCCACATTAGGTGCAGTATACAGTAGTTGCCCCACATTAGGTGCAGTATACAGTAGTTGCCCCACATTAGGTGCAGTATACAGTAGTCCTCCCACATTAGGTGCAGTATACAGTAGTTCCCCACATTAGGTGCAGTATACAGTAGTTCCCCACATTAGGTGAAGTACAGTAGTTTCCCCACATTAGGTGCAGTATACAGTAGTTCCCCCACATTAGGTGCAGTATAGTTCCCCCACATTAGGTGCAGTATAGTTCCCTCACATTAGGTGCAGTATAATTCCCCACATTAGGTGCAGTATAGTTCCCCCACATTAGGTGCAGTATAATTCCCCACATTAGGTTCAGTATAGTTCCCCCACATTAGGTGCACTATAATTCCACCACATTTGGTGCAGTATAGTTCCCCACATTAAGTGACTGTACTTAATGTGGGGGAACTATACTGCACCAAATGTGGTGGAATTATAGTGCAACTAATGTTCCCCTACAGACATACAGCCTTCAGCCATATACAATGTATGGCTGGAGGCTGTATGCCTGTTTACTGCCCCACCACATTAGGTGCAGTATACAGTAGTCCCTCCACATTAGGTGCAGTATACAGTAGTTCCCCACATTAGGTGCAGTATACAGTAGTTTCCCACATTAGGTGCAGTATACAATAGTCCCCCCACATTAGGTGGAGTATACAGTAGTTCCCCACATTAGGTGCAGTATACAGTAGTCCCCCCACATTAGGTGCAGTATACAGTAGTCCCCCCACATTAGGTGCAGTATACAGTAGTCCCCCCACATTAGGTGCAGTATACAGTAGTTCCCCACATTAGGTGAAGTACAGTAGTTTCCCCACATTAGGTGCAGTATACAGTAGTTGCCCCACATTAGGTGCAGTATACAGTAGTTGCCCCACATTAGGTGCAGTATACAGTAGTCCTCCCACATTAGGTGCAGTATACAGTAGTTCCCCACATTAGGTGCAGTATACAGTAGTTCCCCACATTAGGTGAAGTACAGTAGTTTCCCCACATTAGGTGCAGTATACAGTAGTTCCCCCACATTAGGTGCAGTATAGTTCCCCCACATTAGGTGCAGTATAGTTCCCTCACATTAGGTGCAGTATAATTCCCCACATTAGGTGCAGTATAGTTCCCCCACATTAGGTGCAGTATAATTCCCCACATTAGGTTCAGTATAGTTCCCCCACATTAGGTGCACTATAATTCCACCACATTTGGTGCAGTATAGTTCCCCACATTAAGTGACTGCACTTAATGTGGGGGAACTATACTGCACCAAATGTGGTGGAATTATAGTGCAACTAATGTTCCCCTACAGACATACAGCCTTCAGCCATATACAATGTATGGCTGGAGGCTGTATGCCTGTTTACTGCCCCACCACATTAGGTGCAGTATACAGTAGTCCCTCCACATTAGGTGCAGTATACAGTAGTTCCCCACATTAGGTGCAGTATACAGTAGTTTCCCACATTAGGTGCAGTATACAATAGTCCCCCCACATTAGGTGGAGTATACAGTAGTTCCCCACATTAGGTGCAGTATACAGTAGTCCCCCCACATTAGGTGCAGTATACAGTAGTCCCCCCACATTAGGTGCAGTATACAGTAGTCCCCCCACATTAGGTGCAGTATACAGTAGTTCCCCACATTAGGTGAAGTACAGTAGTTTCCCCACATTAGGTGCAGTATACAGTAGTTGCCCCACATTAGGTGCAGTATACAGTAGTTGCCCCACATTAGGTGCAGTATACAGTAGTCCTCCCACATTAGGTGCAGTATACAGTAGTTCCCCACATTAGGTGCAGTATACAGTAGTTCCCCACATTAGGTGAAGTACAGTAGTTTCCCCACATTAGGTGCAGTATACAGTAGTTCCCCCACATTAGGTGCAGTATAGTTCCCCCACATTAGGTGCAGTATAGTTCCCTCACATTAGGTGCAGTATAATTCCCCACATTAGGTGCAGTATAGTTCCCCCACATTAGGTGCAGTATAATTCCCCACATTAGGTTCAGTATAGTTCCCCCACATTAGGTGCACTATAATTCCACCACATTTGGTGCAGTATAGTTCCCCACATTAAGTGACTGTACTTAATGTGGGGGAACTATACTGCACCAAATGTGGTGGAATTATAGTGCAACTAATGTTCCCCTACAGACATACAGCCTTCAGCCATATACAATGTATGGCTGGAGGCTGTATGCCTGTTTACTGCCCCACCACATTAGGTGCAGTATACAGTAGTCCCTCCACATTAGGTGCAGTATACAGTAGTTCCCCACATTAGGTGCAGTATACAGTAGTTTCCCACATTAGGTGCAGTATACAATAGTCCCCCCACATTAGGTGGAGTATACAGTAGTTCCCCACATTAGGTGCAGTATACAGTAGTCCCCCCACATTAGGTGCAGTATACAGTAGTCCCCCCACATTAGGTGCAGTATACAGTAGTCCCCCCACATTAGGTGCAGTATACAGTAGTTCCCCACATTAGGTGAAGTACAGTAGTTTCCCCACATTAGGTGCAGTATACAGTAGTTGCCCCACATTAGGTGCAGTATACAGTAGTTGCCCCACATTAGGTGCAGTATACAGTAGTTCCCCACATTAGGTGAAGTACAGTAGTTTCCCCACATTAGGTGCAGTATACAGTAGTTCCCCCACATTAGGTGCAGTATAGTTCCCCCACATTAGGTGCAGTATAGTTCCCTCACATTAGGTGCAGTATAATTCCCCACATTAGGTGCAGTATAGTTCCCCCACATTAGGTGCAGTATAATTCCCCACATTAGGTTCAGTATAGTTCCCCCACATTAGGTGCACTATAATTCCACCACATTTGGTGCAGTATAGATCCCCACATTAAGTGACTGCACTTAATGTGGGGGAACTATACTGCACCAAATGTGGTGGAATTATAGTGCAACTAATGTTCCCCTACAGACATACAGCCTTCAGCCATATACAATGTATGGCTGGAGGCTGTATGCCTGTTTACTGCCCCACTTGAGTATTCCGACCACCGCTCCTGGATCACGATCTACTGCTATGGCCTATGGGCCATCCCGGTCACGATCTACTGCTATGGCCTATGGGCCATCCCGGGAGCGGCGGTCGGAACACTGAAGATGACCGCAGGTCACTTACCATACCCGCACGTTCTCCTCACTGCTGCGCTCTGCTGTACTGTTGCTATGGGCGCACGCACGTGACTTCAGTGCCGTCACTGCGTGCGCTTCCTCCCAACGGCCCCAGCGTTTTTAAAGTTAACGCGGGGCCGCTATGAAGTAAACGGGGCATCCTTGTGGCCTGAAAAGATTTTTCGGGACACAGGGATGTCCCGAATGTGACGGGGCCCCCCTGCGGGCACGGGGCCCGGAGCTGATCACTGTTTTAAAGTGGCCACGGCCAGACTGCTAATCTTTAACAAGAAGCCAACGCTGCGGCCACTTTAAAACAGTTGCCCCCCCCCCCTACTGAGCAGACGGCAGGACCCCTTGGGGGATGGGGGCCCTAGGCAATTGCCTGGTTTGCCCCGCCATAACACCGGCCCTGCTTATAATGAAAAATGGCAGCAATGTTTTAAAAAGGCTATATGTGAAAATCCGGTATATTGATAGCAATATTAACAATAATGCCAGTATACAAGGAGGAAAATTATCACCATACATATTACCGTCATACTGTTACTGACCAAATCCTGTATGTTGAGAGTAATATTACCAATAATACCAGTATACAAGGAGGAATATTATCCCCATACATATTACCATCATACTGTTACTAGCCAAATCCTGTATACTGAGACCAATATTACCAGTATACAAGGAGGAATATTATGCCCATACATATTACCGTCATACTGTTACTGACCAAATCCTGTGAACTGACATTGAAATTATCAATATCAGTATACAAGGGACAAGTAATACCGCCACATCATGACCAGTATCACCGCAGAATGACTAATATCCCCACACTGCTACTGAAAAAAATCCACTAGGCAAAGACCAAGGTTAACTCCATACAGTGATCATATACAGATAGATACCAACACTACAAAGGTGCCCCCCTTCCCTCTCCCCTTCTTAGCTAAGTAAATGTTCAGCCTTAATATATTAGGTAGGTAGGCAGGCTTCTTCCCACTTCTACCTCCATTCCACATTAGGCTGTATTCACCCCACGATTGTTACATACGGGACCGGATCCGATAGGGATATGTGAAAACCAGGCACTCCCGTATCTCAGCCGGACCCGGCCCCCATCTCATCTCATTTGAATGAGCCGACCCGGAGTCAAATAGTGACTCCGGTCGGCTTATTTTTGCCCCATATCCGGTTTTGTGACCAGACTTAAAACCGTGGTATACTACAGTTTTAAGTACGGTCACAAATCTGGATACGGGGCAAAACTGAGCCGACTGGAGTCATTATCTGACTCCGGTCGGCTCATTCAAACGAGATGTGGTCCGGGTCCGGCTGAGATACGGGAGCGCCTGGTTTTCACATCTCCCAGCCAGATCCGGTTTGTAACAATTGTGGTGTGAATGCAGCCTTAGCTAGATATATCTCTCTCCACCCAGGGCAGAACTGGGGCTAAAAACCAACCCTGAAAAAATGATCATACCAGCCCCACAGCATTGTGTCATTGTGGCAGCCGCCGGCAGCAGGGAAGGGACAGGGAAGCCTGACATTTGATTTGCCAGGCCTCCATAAGAAAGCTATGTTGTGGCAGAAATGTGGTATTAACGCTTGGGGAAGACAGTATAAAAAAACCCTCTCTTCCTTGCTCTTGCGCTACCGCCAGAATCACGAAATTCAGTTCCCAGTGTCCAGCGCTTCTGGGTTAGGTGACGTTACACAGCTGCTCATTCAGTTATGGGCCGAAGCAATGTCCAGCCTCAGCCTCTGATTGGATGGCTAGTTATATGACGTCACCTGACCCGGAAGTGCCAGATACCAGGAACACAATTCCAGTAGTAGTGCAGAAGCCAGGAATGTAACTGTATAGGGACTAGGGCTACAAACTGTGGACTGCTAGTTGTTCCAAAAATGGTCTGGGCATGCTGGGAGTTGTAGTTTTGCTGGAGTTTTAGTTAAGCAACAGCTGGAGGTCCACAGTTTGGAGACCATTGGCATAGGGAGAGATGCGTCACCCGCCCCGCTGGGACCAGCCCCAGGGACTCATTTCCGGGGTTTCAGCAGGATTTTCAATCTAAGATGACTCTGAATGACCGAGTGTCTCAGTGTTTTTCCTGTGTCCTGGGATCGTGATGTCTGCACCAGTTTTATGCTGCCCGATGTTTAGGCAGAATAACTGATAAAACATTCCCCTTAACTGTAGTTATATATAAAACAATATTTATTATTTTTCATTAACTAACAACTTAAATTGCAATAAAAGAAAACCAAAGTGCCCTCTCTTACAAAGTAGTAACAGCAGGTCTTCTCAGTGGCGTCTCTAGGGGGGGGGGGCAGAGGGGGCCACGGCCCCCCCTACATCATGATTGGCCCCCCCTTGTGCCCCCCCTAGCAGCAGTAGGTCACTAGCAGCTCTCATGGCTATCAGGGGGGTACAGCTAGTTCACCAGTAAGGGGCCCGAGCCCCCGCCCCCCCGGAGCCATCTTTTTTATATAAACCTTCAGCCTGCAGCCCTGTCACCACGCAGGGGCCGCGCTATGCAGACTGGGAAGAGCAGACAGGAAGCTCCTCCCCCTCTCCCCTGTATACTGGACCTTGTGGAGCAGGCCCGCTGTGTGTATACAGGCCCGGACACCACCAGTATGAAGACTTACCTGCCCACTGCTCATGCTGCCCTTTTAAAGTAAGTAACTTGCTTGGGGGAGAGGGAGAAAGTTGTAGTTCGGGAGACAGTGGGAGGTAGTTCAGTGTTTCCCAACCAGGGGGCCTCCAGCTGTTGCAAAACTACAACTCCCAGCATTCCTTTGGCTTTATGAGCATACTGGGAGTTGTAGTTTTGCAACAGCTGGAGGCCCTCAGGTTGGGAAACACTGATCTATCTATCTATCTATCAATCTCCTATCTATCTATCTCCTATCTATCTATCTATCTCCTATCTATCTATCTCCTATCTATCTATCTATCTATCTCCTATCTATCTATCTATCTATCTATCTCATATCTATCTATCTATTTCCTATCTATCTATCTCATATCTATCTCCTATCTATCAATCATCTATCTATCTATCTATCTATCTATCTATCTATCTATCTATCTATCTCATATCCATCCATCCATGCATCTATCTGTCTATCTATATTTCTCATGTCTATCTATCTATCTATCTATCTATCTATCTATCTCATATCTATCTATCTATCTATCTATCTTTCTCATATCTATCTATCTAACTCAGATAGATGAGAGATAGATAGATCAGAAATAGATAGATCAAAGATAGATAGATATGAGAGATAGATAGGTAGATAGATGATATATAGATAGATAGATATGAGATAGATATGAGATAGATAGATGATATATAGATAGAGAGATGATATATAGAAAGATACATAAATAAATGGATAGATAGATGATAGATAGACAGATCGATAGATAGATGATAGATACATAGATATGATATAGACAGATAGATGATAGATTAGATAGATAGATAGATAGGAGATAGATGGATATGATATAGATAGATCAGTTTCCCAACCAGGGGGCCTCCAGCTGTTGCAAAACTACAACTCCCAGCATTCTTTTGGCTTTATGAGCATACTGGGAGTTGTAGTTTTGCAACAGCTGGAGGCCCTCAGGTTGGGAAACACTGATCTATTTATCTATCTATCTATCTCCTATCTATCAATCTCCTATCTATCATCTATCTATCTATCTCATATCCATCCATCCATGCATCTATCTGTCTATCTATCTATCTATCTCATATCTATCTATCTATCTCATATCTATCTATCTATCTCATATCTATCTATCTATCTATCTCATATCTATCTATCTATTTTTCTCATATCTATCTATCTAACTCAGATAGATGAGAGATAGATAGATGAGAAATAGATAGATCAAAGATAGATAGATATGAGAGATAGATAGGTAGATAGAAGATATATAGATAGATAGATAGATAGATAGATAGATATGAGATAGATGATATATAGATAGAGAGATGATATATAGAAAGATACATAAATAGATGGATAGATAGATGATAGATAGATAGATGATAGATACATAGATATGATATAGATAGATAGATGATAGATATGATATAGACAGATAGATAGATGATACATACATAGATATGATATAGATAGATGATAGATATGATATAGACAGATAGATGATAGATTAGATAGGTAGATAGGAGATAGATGGATATGATATAGATAGATCAGTTTCCCAACCAGGGGGCCTCCAGCTGTTGCAAAACTACAACTCCCAGCATTCCTTTGGCTTTATGAGCATACTGGGAGTTGTAGTTTTGCAACAGCTGGAGGCCCCCCTAGTTGGGAAACATCTATCTATATATCCATCTATCTCATATCTATCTATCTCATATCTATCTATCTTTCTCATATCTATCTTTCTCATATCTATCTATCTCATATCTATCTATCTCATATCTATCTATCTCATATCTATCTATCTATCTATCTATCTGTCTATCTCCTATCTATCTCATATCTATCTATCTATCTATCTCCTATCTATCTCATATCTATCTATCTATCTCCTATCTATCTCATATCCATCCATCCATCCATGCATCTATCTGTCTATCTATCTATCTTTCTCATATCTATCTATCTATCTATCTATCTCATATCTATCTATCTATTTTTCTCATATCTATCTATCTAACTCAGATAGATGAGAGATAGATAGATGAGAAAGAGATAGATCAAAGATAGATAGATATGAGAGATAGATAGGTAGATAGAAGATATATAGATAGATAGATAGATATGAGATAGATATGAGATAGGTAGATAGAAGATATATAGATAGATAGATAGATAGATAGATATGAGATAGATATGAGATAGGTAGATAGAAGATATATAGATAGATAGATAGATATGAGATAGATAGATGATATATAGATAGAGAGATGATATATAGAAAGATACATAAATAGATGGATAGATAGATGATAGATAGATAGATGATAGATACATAGATATGATATAGATAGATAGATGATAGATATGATATAGACAGATAGATAGATGATAGATACATAGATATGATATAGATAGATGATAGATATGATATAGACAGATAGATGATAGATTAGATAGATAGATAGGAGATAGATGGATATGATATAGATAGATCAGTTTCCCAACCAGGGGGCCTCCAGCTGTTGCAAAACTACAACTCCCAGCATTCCTTTGGCTTTATGAGCATACTGGGAGTTGTAGTTTTGCAACAGCTGGAGGCCCCCCTAGTTGGGAAACACGGATCTATCTATCAATCATCTATCTATTATCTATCTATATATCCATCTATCTCATATCTATCTATCTCATATCTATCTATCTATCTCCTATCTATCTCATATCTATCTATCTATCTCCTATCTATCTCATATCTATCTATCTATCTATCTCATATCTATCTATCTCATATCTATCTTTCTCATATCTATCTATCTCATATCTATCTATCTCATATCTATCTATCTATCTCCTATCTATGTATCTCATATCTATCTATCTATCTCATATCTATCTATCTATCTATCTATCTATCTATCTCCTATCTATGTATCTCATATCTATCTATCTATCTCCTATCTATCTCATATCTATCTTTCTCATATCTATCTATCTCATATCTATCTATCTCATATCTATCTATCTATCTCATATCTATCTATCTCATATCTATCTATCTATCTCATATCTATGTATCTCATATCTATCTCCTACCATCTCATATCTATCTATCTCCTATCTATCTCATATCTATCTATCTCCTATCTATCTCATATCTATCTATCTATCTATCTCCTATCTATCTATCTCCTATCTATCTCATATCTATCTATCTATCTCCTATCTATCTCATATCTATCTATCTCATATCTATCTATCTCATATCTATCTATCTATCTCCTATCTATGTATCTCATATCTATCTATCTATCTATCCCCTATCTATATCATATCTATCTATCTCATATCTATCTTTCTCATATCTATCTATCTCATATCTATCTATTTATCTCATATCTATCTATCTATCTCATATCTATGTATCTCATATCTATCTATCTATCTATCTATCTTTCTCATATCTATCTATCTCATATCTATCTATCTCCTATCTATCTCATATCTATCTATCTCATATCTATCTTTCTCATATCTATCTATCTCATATCTATCTATCTCATATCTATCTATCTATCTCATATCTATGTATCTCATATCTATCTATCTATCTATCTATCTATCTCCTATCTATCTCATATCTATCTATCTCATATCTATCTATCTATCTCCTATCTATCTCATATCTATCTATCTATCTATCTATCTCCTATCTATCTCATATCTATCTATCTCCTATCTATCTCATATCTATCTATCTCATATCTATCTATCTCATATCTATCTATCTATCTCCTATCTATCTCATATCTATCTATCTTTCTCATATCTATCTTTCTCATATCTATCTATCTTTCTCATATCTATCTATCTCATATCTATCTATCTATCTATTTATGTAGAAGAAAAAATCTTGTCCACAGCACCAAAGTTCATGAAAAAATGTGTTTTATTCCATAAAAGGTGTCAGTATAACAGCGCTGTTGTATTGACACCTTTTATGGAATAAAACACATTTTTTCATGAACTTTGGTGCTGTGGACAAGATTTTTTCTTCTGTTTGAAAGATGATCCCCTAACCAAGGATCCAGGAGCTGCGTGCACCCCCCTACGATATTTTTTCTTCCATTGGCTGTGCTGTTCTTCTTCTACTATCTATTTATGTATCTATCTATCTCATATCTATTTATCACTCATATCTATTTATCTCTCATATCTATCTATCTCATATCTATCTATCTATCTCATATCTATCTATCTATCTATTTATGTATCTATCTCATATCTATCTATCTCATATCTATCTATCTATCTATCTATTTATGTATCTATCTCATATCTATCTATCTCATATTTATCTCATATCTATCTATCTATCTATTTATGTATCTATCTCATATCTATTTATCTCTCATATCTATTTATCTCTCATATCTATCTATCTCATATCTATCTATCTATCTCATATCTATCTATCTATCTATTTATGTATCTATCTCATATCTATCTATCTCATATCTATCTATCTATCTATCTATCTATTTATGTATCTATCTCATATCTATTTATCTCTCATATCTATCTCATATCTATCTATCTAATATATATCTATTTATATATATATATCTTTCTATTTATCTATCTATCTCATATCTATCTATCTCATATCTATCTATTTATATATATATATATATATATATATATATATATATATCTTTCCATTTATCTATCTATCTCATATCTATCTCAGATAGATGAGAGATAGATGAAAGATAGATAGATATGAGAGATAGATAGATAGATGATATATAGATAAATGGATACATAAATATATGGATATATAGATAGATATGAGACAGATAGATGATAGATAGATATGATATAGATAGATTGATATGATATAGATAGGATATAGAAAGATATATAGATAGATATGAGATAGATAGATAGATGATAGATAGATATGATATAGATAGATGGACATGATATAGATAGATTGATATGATATAGATAGGATATAGAAAGATATATAGATAGATATGAGATAGATAGATAGATAGATGATAGATAGATATGATATAGATAGATGGATATTATATAGATAGATTGAAATGATATAGATAGGATATAGAAAGATAGATAGATAGATAAAGAACAATATGATTCAGCACGCCACAAGTTTGCAGAAAATGGTGGTTTATTCCATCATGTGCATAGACTATGCTGCATCATATTGTTCTTTGTCTGGATTAAGGAACCAGTGGACCCAGGTTCCAAGTATGCGGGCACCCCGAATTCTCTCTAATCTCTGGATTTTGGTTGTGCCGTTTTTATTTGTTTTAGATAGATAGATAGAAAGAGATAGTATCTATCTATCATCTATTTATCTATCTTTCTATCTATCTCATATCTATCTATATATCCATCTATTTATGTATCTATCTATCTATATATCATCTATCTATCTATCTCTCATATCTATCTATCTCTCATCTATCTGAGATAGATATGAGATAGATAGATAAATAGAAAGATAGATAGATACATAAATAGATAGATGGATATAGATAGATGGATGGATAGATAGATAGATGATTGATAGATAGATAGATCAGTGTTTCCCAACCAGGGGGCCTCCAGCTGTTGCAAAACTACAACTCCCAGTATGCTCATAAAGCCAAAGACATGCTGGGAGTTGTCATTTTGGAATAGCTAGAGGCCCCCTGATTGGGATACACTTATCTATCTATCTATCTCATATCTATCTATTAATCTATATTATCTAAGTGTTTTATTCCCCCATGTATGTGTGACGTTTCGATAGCATCCCGCCATCTTTATCATACGTACAGTTGTACATTCTGTAGTCTGTGTGACATCACTGTGCTTCATAATAAACTGTGACATCACTGTGCTTCATAATAAACTGTGACATCACTGTGCTTCATAATAAACTGTGACATCACTGTGCTTCATAATAAACTGTAACATCACTGTGCTTCATAATAAACTGTGACATCACTGTGCTTCATAATAAACTGTGACATCACTGTGCTTCATAATAAACTGTGACATCACTGTGCTTCATAATAAACTGTGACATCACTGTGCTTCATAATAAACTGTGACATCACTGTGCTTCATAATAAACTGACATCACTGCGCTTCATAATAAACGGTGACATCACTGCGCTTCATAATAAACGATGACATCACTGTGCTTCATAATAAACTGTGACATCACTGTGCTTCATAATAAACTGTGACATCACTGCGCTTCATAATAAACTGTGACATCACTGTGCTTCATAATAAACTGTGACATCACTGTGCTTCATAATAAACTGTGACATCACTGTGCTTCATAATAAACTGTGACATCAATGTGCTTCATAATAAACTGTGACATCACTGTGCTTCATAATAAACTGTGACATCACTGCTTCATAATAAACTGTGACATCACTGTGCTACATAATAAACGGTGACATCACTGTGCTTCATAATAAACTGACATCACTGTGCTTCATAATAAACTGTAACATCACTGTGCTTCATAATAAACTGTGACATCACTGTGCTTCATAATAAACTGTGACATCACTGTGCTACATAATAAACGGTGACATCACTGTGCTTCATAATAAACTGTGACATCATTGTGCTTCATAATAAACTGTGACATCACTGTGCTTCATAATAAACTGTGACATCACTGTGCTACATAATAAACTGTGACATCACTGTGCTTCATAACTGTGACATCACTGTGCTTCATAACTGTGACATCACTGTGCTTCATAATAAACTGTGACATCACTGTGCTTCATAATAAACTGTGACATCACTGTGCTTCATAATAAACTGTGACATCACTGTGCTACATAATAAACTGTGACATCACTGTGCTTCATAATAAACTGTGACATCACTGCGCTTCATAATAAACTGTGACATCACTGCGCTTCATAATAAACTGTGACATCACTGCGCTTCATAATAAACTGTGACATCACTGTGCTTCATAATAAACTGTGACATCACTGTGCTTCATAATAAACTGTGACATCACTGTGCTTCATAATAAACTGTGACATTACTGTGCTTCATAATAAACTGTGACATCACTGTGCTTCATAATAAACTGTGACATCACT